>NW_028252071.1:0-226000 GCF_964263255.1 Lissotriton vulgaris | reverse complement strand
AGTAAGCAAAACTCTGTAAAAATGGCAATTTTGGTCGCTGTGAGGGTTTAAAAAGTGGTTATTCAACATGAGGCATGATCCAATTGACATTTTGAATCATTTTTGGTACAGTCCAAAAAATCAATTTTCGGATGAAAAACGATGACTCCGGACATGTCGAACGTTCCCAAAATGGTCTATAATGATGACATTTTAACATTTAATCTTTTGACTCTAAATGACTGTTGGATGTGAATTATGACTTTTTCAACTAAAATAAGTGTGTTTAAAGTCATTTCTGTGCCTGAAACGGGTCAAAATTGAAGCTTTTGAGTAAGCAAAACTCTGTAAAAATGGCCATTTTGGTCACTGTGAGGGTTTAAAAAGTGGTTATTCAACATGAGGCACAATCCAATTGACATTTTGAATCATTTTTGGTACAGTCCAAAAAATCAATTTTCGGATGAAAAACGATGACTCCGGACATGTCGAACGTTCCCAAAATGGTCTATAATGATGAAATTTTAACATTTAATCTTTTGACTCTAAATGACTGTTGGATGTGAATTATGACTTTTTCAACTAAAATAAGTGTGTTTAAAGTAATTTTTGTGACTGAAACGGGTCAAAATTGAAGCTTTTGAGTAATCAAAACTCTGTAAAAATGGCCATTTTGGTCACTGTGAGGGTTTAAAAAGTGGTTATTCAACATGAGGCACGATCCAATTGACATTTTGAATCATTTTTGGTACAGTCCAAAAAATCGATTTTCGGATGAAAAACGATGACTCCGGACATGTCGAACGTTCCCAAAATGGTCTATAATGATGAAATTTTAACATTTAATCTTTTGACTCTAAATGACTGTTGGATGTGAATTATGACTTTTTCAACTAAAATAAGTGTGTTTAAAGTCATTTCTGTGCCTGAAACGGGTCAAAATTGAAGCTTTTGAGTAAGCAAAACTCTGTAAAAATGGCAATTTTGGTCACTGTGAGGGTTTAAAAAGTGGTTATTCAACATGAGGCATGATCCAATTGACATTTTGAATCATTTTTGGTACAGTCCAAAAAAATCAATTTTCGGATGAAAAACGATGACTCCGGACATGTCGAACGTTCCCAAAATAGTCTATAATGATGACATTTTAACATTTAATCTTTTGACTCTAAATGGCTGTTGGATGTGAATTATGACCTTTTCAACTAAAATAAGTGTGTTTAAAGTCATTTCTGTGCCTGAAACGGGTCAAAATTAAAGCTTTTGAGTAAGCAAAACTCTGTAAAAATGGCAATTTTGGTCACTGTGAGGGTTTAAAAAGTGGTTATTCAGCATGAGGCATGATCCAATTGACATTTTGAATCATTTTTGGTACAGTCCAAAAAATCGATTTTCGGATGAAAAACGATGACTCCGGACATGTCGAACGTTCCCAAAATGGTCGATAATGATGAAATTTTAACATTTAATCTTTTGACTCTAAATGACTGTCGGATGTGAATTATGACTTTTTCAACTAAAATAAGTGTGTTTAAAGTCATTTCTGTGCCTGAAACGGGTCAAAATTGAAGCTTTTCAGTAAGCAAAACTCTGTAAAAATGGCAATTTTGGTCACTGTGAGGGTTTAAAAAGTGGTTATTCAACATGAGGCATGATCCAATTGACATTTTGAATCATTTTTGGTACAGTCCAAAAAATCAATTTTCGGATGAAAAACGATGACTCCGGACATGTCGAACGTTCCCAAAATGGTCTATAATGATGAAATTTTAACATTTAATCTTTTGACTCTAAATGACTGTTGGATGTGATTTATGACTTTTTCAACTAAAATAAGTGTGTTTAAAGTCATTTCTGTGACTGAAACGGGTCAAAATTGAAGCTTTTGAGTAAGCAAAACTCTGTAAAAATGGCCATTTTGGTCACTGTGAGGGTTTAAAAAGTGGTTATTCAACATGAGGCACGATCCAATTGACATTTTGAATCATTTTTGGTACAGTCCAAAAAATCAATTTTCGGATGAAAAACGATGACTCCGGACATGTCGAACGTTCCCAAAATGGTCTATAATGATGAAATTTTAACATTTAATCTTTTGACTCTAAATGACTGTTGGATGTGAATTATGACTTTTTCAACTAAAATAAGTGTGTTTAAAGTCATTTCTGTGCCTGAAACGTGTCAAAATTGAAGCTTTTGAGTAAGCAAAACTCTGTAAAAATGGCAATTTTGGTCACTGTGAGGGTTTAAAAAGTGGTTATTCAACATGAGGCATGATCCAATTGACATTTTGAATAATTTTTGGTACAGTCCAAAAAATCAATTTTCGGATGAAAAACGATGACTCCGGACATGTCGAACGTTCCCAAAATGGTCTATAATGATGAAATTTTAACATTTAATCTTTTGACTCTAAATGACTGTTGGATGTGAATTATGACTTTTTCAACTAAAATAAGTGTGTTTAAAGTCATTTCTGTGACTGAAACAGGTCAAAATTGAAGCTTTTGAGTAAGAAAAACTCTGTAAAAATGGCAATTTTGGTCACTGTGAGGGTTTAAAAAGTGGTTATTCAACATGAGGCATGATCCAATTGACATTTTGAATCATTTTTGGTACAGTCCAAAAAAATTGATTTTCGGATGAAAAACGATGACTCCGGACATGTCGAACGTTCCCAAAATGGTCTATAATGATGAAATTTTAACATTTAATCTTTTGACTCTAAATGACTGTTGGATGTGAATTATGACTTTTTCAACTAAAATAAGTGTGTTTAAAGTCATTTCTGTGACTGAAACGGGTCAAAATTGAAGCTTTTGAGTAAGCAAAACTCTGTAAAAATGGCCATTTTGGTCACTGTGAGGGTTTAAAAAGTGGTTATTCAACATGAGGCACGATCCAATTGACATTTTGAATCATTTTTGGTACAGTCCAAAAAATCAATTTTCGGATGAAAAACGATGACTCCGGACATGTCGAACGTTCCCAAAATGGTCTATAATGATGAAATTTTAACATTTAATCTTTTGACTCTAAATGACTGTTGGATGTGAATTATGACTTTTTCAACTAAAATAAGTGTGTTTAAAGTCATTTCTGTGCCTGAAACGGGTCAAAATTGAAGCTTTTGAGTAAGCAAAACTCTGTAAAAATGGCAATTTTGGTCACTGTGAGGGTTTAAAAAGTGGTTATTCAACACGAGGCATGATCCAATTGACATTTTGAATCATTTTTGGTACAGTCCAAAAAATCAATTTTCGGATGAAAAACGATGACTCCGGACATGTCGAACGTTCCCAAAATGGTCTATAATGATGACATTTTAACATTTAATCTTTTGACTCTAAATGGCTGTTGGATGTGAATTAGGACTTTTTCAACTAAAATAAGTGTGTTTAAAGTCATTTCTGTGCCTGAAACGGGTCAAAATTGAAGCTTTTGAGTAAGCAAAACTCTGTAAAAATGGCAATTTTGGTCACTGTGAGGGTTTAAAAAGTGGTTATTCAACATGAGGCATGATCCAATTGACATTTTGAATCATTTTTGGTACAGTCCAAAAAATCGATTTTCGGATGAAAAACGATGACTCCGGACATGTCGAACGTTCCCAAAATGGTCTATAATGATGAAATTTTAACATTTAATCTTTGGACTCTAAATGACTGTCGGATGTGAATTATGACTTTTTCAACTAAAATAAGTGTGTTTAAAGTCATTTCTGTGCCTGAAACGGGTCAAAATTGAAGCTTTTGAGTAAGCAAAACTCTGTAAAAATGGCAATTTTGGTCACTGTGAGGGTTTAAAAAGTGGTTATTCAACATGAGGCATGATCCAATTGACATTTTGAATCATTTTTGGTACAGTCCAAAAAATCAATTTTCGGATGAAAAACGATGACTCCGGACATGTCGAACGTTCCCAAAATGGTCTATAATGATGAAATTTTAACATTTAATCTTTTGACTCTAAATGACTGTTGGATGTGATTTATGACTTTTTCAACTAAAATAAGTGTGTTTAAAGTCATTTCTGTGACTGAAACGGGTCAAAATTGTAGCTTTTGAGTAAGCAAAACTCTGTAAAAATGGCCATTTTGGTCACTGTGAGGGTTTAAAAAGTGGTTATTCAACATGAGGCACGATCCAATTGACATTTTGAATCATTTTTGGTACAGTCCAAAAAATCAATTTTCGGATGAAAAACGATGACTCCGGACATGTCGAACGTTCCCAAAATGGTCTACAATGATGAAATTTTAACATTTAATCTTTTGACTCTAAATGACTGTTGGATGTGAATTATGACTTTTTCAACTAAAATAAGTGTGTTTAAAGTAATTTTTGTGACTGAAACGGGTCAAAATTGAAGCTTTTGAGTAATCAAAACTCTGTAAAAATGGCAATTTTGGTCACTGTGAGGGTTTAAAAAGTGGTTATTCAACATGAGGCATGATCCAATTGACATTTTGAATCATTTTTGGTACAGTCCAAAAAATCGATTTTCGGATGAAAAACGATGACTCCGGACATGTCGAACGTTCCCAAAATGGTCTATAATGATGAAATTTTAACATTTAATCTTTTGACTCTAAATGACTGTTGGATGTGAATTATGACTTTTTCAACTAAAATAAGTGTGTTTAAAGTCATTTCTGTGCCTGAAACGGGTCAAAATTGAAGCTTTTGAGTAAGCAAAACTCTGTAAAAATGGCAATTTTGGTCACTGTGAGGGTTTAAAAAGTGGTTATTCAACATGAGGCATGATCCAATTGACATTTTGAATCATTTTTGGTACAGTCCAAAAAATCGATTTTCGGATGAAAAACGATGACTCCGGACATGTCGAACGTTCCCAAAATGGTCTATAATGATGAAATTTTAACATTTAATCTTTTGACTCTAAATGACTGTTGGATGTGAATTATGACTTTTTCAACTAAAATAAGTGTGTTTAAAGTCATTTCTGTGACTGAAACGGGTCAAAATTGAAGCTTTTGAGTAAGCAAAACTCTGTAAAAATGGCCATTTTGGTCACTGTGAGGGTTTAAAAAGTGGTAATTCAACATGAGGCACGATCCAATTGACATTTTGAATCATTTTTGGTACAGTCCAAAAAATCAATTTTCGGATGAAAAACGATGACTCCGGACATGTCGAACGTTCCCAAAATGGTCTATAATGATGAAATTTTAACATTTAATCTTTTGACTCTAAATGACTGTTGGATGTGAATTATGGTTTTTTCAACTAAAATAAGTGTGTTTAAAGTCATTTCTGTGCCTGAAACGGGTCAAAATTGAAGCTTTTGAGTAAGCAAAACTCTGTAAAAATGGCAATTTTGGTCACTGTGAGGGTTTAAAAAGTGGTTATTCAACATGAGGCATGATCCAATTGACATTTTGAATCATTTTTGGTACAGTCCAAAAAATCAATTTTCGGATGAAAAACGATGACTCCGGACATGTCGAACGTTCCCAAAATGGTCTATAATGATGACATTTTAAAATTTAATCTTTTGACTCTAAATGACTGTTGGATGTGAATTATGACTTTTTCAACTAAAATAAGTGTGTTTAAAGTCATTTCTGTGCCTGAAACGGGTCAAAATTGAAGCTTTTGAGTAAGCAAAACTCTGTAAAAATGGCAATTTTGGTCACTGTGAGGGTTTAAAAAGTGGTTATTCAACATGAGGCATGATCCAATTGACATTTTGAATCATTTTTGGTACAGTCCAAAAAATCGATTTTCGGATGAAAAACGATGACTCCGGACATGTCGAACGTTCCCAAAATGGTCTATAATTATGAAATTTTAACATTTAATCTTTTGACTCTAAATGACTGTTGGATGTGAATTATGACTTTTTCAACTAAAATAAGTGTGTTTAAAGTCATTTCTGTGACTGAAACGGGTCAAAATTGAAGCTTTTGAGTAAGCAAAACTCTGTAAAAATGGCAATTTTGGTCACTGTGAGGGTTTAAAAAGTGGTTATTCAACATGAGGCACGATCCAATTGACATTTTGAATCATTTTTGGTACACTCCAAAAAATCAATTTTCGGATGAAAAACGATGACTCCGGACATGTCGAACGTTCCCAAAATGGTCTATAATGATGAAATTTTAACATTTAATCTTTTGACTCTAAATGACTGTTGGATGTGAATTATGATTTTTTCAACTAAAATAAGTGTGTTTAAAGTCATTTCTGTGCCTGAAACGGGTCAAAATGGAAGCTTTTGAGTAAGCAAAACTCTGTAAAAATGGCAATTTTGGTCACTGTGAGGGTTTAAAAAGTGGTTATTCAACATGAGGCATGATCCAATTGACATTTTGAATCATTTTGGGTACAGTCCAAAAAATCAATTTTCGGATGAAAAACGATGACTCCGGACATGTCGAACGTTCCCAAAATGGTCTATAATGATGAAATTTTAACATTTAATCTTTTGACTCTAAATGACTGTTGGATGTGAATTATGACTTTTTCAACTAAAATAAGTGTGTTTAAAGTCATTTCTGTGCCTGAAACGGGTCAAAATTGAAGCTTTTGAGTAAGCAAAACTCTGTAAAAATGGCCATTTTGGTCACTGTGAGGGTTTAAAAAGTGGTTATTCAACATGAGGCACGATCCAATTGACATTTTGAATTATTTTTGGTACAGTCCAAAAAATCAATTTTCGGATGAAAAACGATGACTCCGGACATGTCGAACGTTCCCAAAATGGTCTACAATGATGAAATTTTAACATTTAATCTTTTGACTCTAAATGACTGTTGGATGTGAATTATGACTTTTTCAACTAAAATAAGTGTGTTTAAAGTAATTTTTGTGACTGAAACGGGTCAAAATTGAAGCTTTTGAGTAATCAAAACTCTGTAAAAATGGCAATTTTGGTCACTGTGAGGGTTTAGAAAGTGGTTATTCAACATGAGGCATGATCCAATTGACATTTTGAATCATTTTTGGTACAGTCCAAAAAATCGATTTTCGGATGAAAAACGATGACTCCGGACATGTCGAACGTTCCCAAAATGGTCTATAATGATGAAATTTTAACATTTAATCTTTTGACTCTAAATGACTGTTGGATGTGAATTATGACTTTTTCAACTAAAATAAGTGTGTTTAAAGTCATTTCTGTGCCTGAAACGGGTCAAAATTGAAGCTTTTGAGTAAGCAAAACTCTGTAAAAATGGCAATTTTGGTCACTGTGAGGGTTTAAAAAGTGGTTATTCAACATGAGGCATGATCCAATTGACATTTTGAATCATTTTTTGGTACAGTCCAAAAAATCGATTTTCGGATGAAAAACGATGACTCCGGACATGTCGAACGTTCCCAAAATGGTCTATAATGATGAAATTTTAACATTTAATCTTTTGACTCTAAATGACTGTTGGATGTGAATTATGACTTTTTCAACTAAAATAAGTGTGTTTAAAGTCATTTCTGTGACTGAAACGGGTCAAAATTGAAGCTTTTGAGTAAGCAAAACTCTGTAAAAATGGCCATTTTGGTCACTGTGAGGGTTTAAAAAGTGGTTATTCAACATGAGGCACGATCCAATTGACATTTTGAATCATTTTTGGTACAGTCCAAAAAATCAATTTTCGGATGAAAAACGATGACTCCGGACATGTCGAACGTTCCCAAAATGGTCTATAATGATGAAATTTTAACATTTAATCTTTTGACTCTAAATGACTGTTGGATGTGAATTATGGTTTTTTCAACTAAAATAAGTGTGTTTAAAGTCATTTCTGTGCCTGAAACGGGTCAAAATTGAAGCTTTTGAGTAAGCAAAACTCTGTAAAAATGGCAATTTTGGTCACTGTGAGGGTTTAAAAAGTGGTTATTCAACATGAGGCATGATCCAATTGACATTTTGAATCATTTTTGGTACAGTCCAAAAAATCGATTTTCGGATGAAAAACGATGACTCCGGACATGTCGAACGTTCCCAAAATGGTCTATAATGATGAAATTTTAACATTTAATCTTTTGACTCTAAATGACTGTTAGATGTGAATTATGACTTTTTCAACTAAAATAAGTGTGTTTAAAGTCATTTCTGTGACTGAAACGGGTCAAAATTGGAGCTTTTGAGTAAGCAAAACTCTGTAAAAATGGCCATTTGGGTCACTGTGAGGGTTTAAAAAGTGGTTATTCAACATGAGGCACGATCCAATTGACATTTTGAATCATTTTTGGTACAGTCCAAAAAATCAATTTTCGGATGAAAAACGATGACTCCGGACATGTCGAACGTTCCCAAAATGGTCTATAATGATGAAATTTTAACATTTAATCTTTTGACTCTAAATGACTGTTGGATGTGAATTATGACTTTTTCAACTAAAATAAGTGTTTTTAAAGTCATTTCTGTGCCTGAAATGGGTCAAAATTGAAGCTTTTGAGTAAGCAAAACTCTGTAAAAATGGCAATTTTGGTCACTGTGAGGGTTTAAAAAGTGGTTATTCAACATGAGGCATGATCCAATTGACATTTTGAATCATTTTTGGTACAGTCCAAAAAATCGATTTTCGGATGAAAAACGATGACTCCGGACATGTCGAACGTTCCCAAAATGGTCTATAATGATGAAATTTTAACATTTAATCTTTTGACTCTAAATGACTGTTGGATGTGAATTATGACTTTTTCAACTAAAACAAGTGTGTTTAAAGTCATTTCTGTGCCTGAAGCGGGTCAAAATTGAAGCTTTTGAGTAAGCAAAACTATGTAAAAATGGCAATTTTGGTCACTGTGAGGGTTTAAAAAGTGGTTATTCAACATGAGGCATGATCCAATTGACATTTTGAATCATTTTTGGTACAGTCCAAAAAATCGATTTTCGGATGAAAAACGATGACTCCGGACATGTCGAACGTTCCCAAAATGGTCTATAATGATGAAATTTTAACATTTAATCTTTTGACTCTAAATGACTGTTAGATGTGAATTATGACTTTTTCAACTAAAATAAGTGTGTTTAAAGTCATTTCTGTGACTGAAACGGGTCAAAATTGGAGCTTTTGAGTAAGCAAAACTCTGTAAAAATGGCCATTTGGGTCACTGTGAGGGTTTAAAAAGTGGTTATTCAACATGAGGCACGATCCAATTGACATTTTGAATCATTTTTGGTACAGTCCAAAAAATCAATTTTCGGATGAAAAACGATGACTCCGGACATGTCGAACGTTCCCAAAATGGTCTATAATGATGAAATTTTAACATTTAATCTTTTGACTCTAAATGACTGTTGGATGTGAATTATGACTTTTTCAACTAAAATAAGTGTTTTTAAAGTCATTTCTGTGCCTGAAATGGGTCAAAATTGAAGCTTTTGAGTAAGCAAAACTCTGTAAAAATGGCAATTTTGGTCACTGTGAGGGTTTAAAAAGTGGTTATTCAACATGAGGCATGATCCAATTGACATTTTGAATCATTTTTGGTACAGTCCAAAAAATCGATTTTCGGATGAAAAACGATGACTCCGGACATGTCGAACGTTCCCAAAATGGTCTATAATGATGAAATTTTAACATTTAATCTTTTGACTCTAAATGACTGTTGGATGTGAATTATGACTTTTTCAACTAAAACAAGTGTGTTTAAAGTCATTTCTGTGCCTGAAGCGGGTCAAAATTGAAGCTTTTGAGTAAGCAAAACTATGTAAAAATGGCAATTTTGGTCACTGTGAGGGTTTAAAAAGTGGTTATTCAACATGAGGCATGATCCAATTGACATTTTGAATCATTTTTGGTACAGTCCAAAAAAATCGATTTTCGGATGAAAAACAATGACTCCGGACATGTCGAACGTTCCCAAAATGGTCTATAATGATGAAATTTTAACATTTAATCTTTTGACTCTAAATGACTGTTGTATGTGAATTATGACTTTTTCAACTAAAATAAGTGTGTTTAAAGTCATTTCTGTGACTGAAACGGGTCAAAATTGAAGCTTTTGAGTAAGCAAAACTCTGTAAAAATGGCAATTTTGGTCACTGTGAGGGTTTAAAAAGTGGTTCTTCAACATGAGGCATGATCCAATTGACATTTTGAATCATTTTTGGTACAGTCCAAAAAATCAATTTTCGGATGAAAAACGATGACTCCGGACATGTCGAACGTTCCCAAAATGGTCTATAATGATGAAATTTTAACATTTAATCTTTTGACTCTAAATGACTGTTGGATGTGAATTATGACTTTTTCAACTAAAATAAGTGTGTTTAAAGTAATTTTTGTGACTGAAACGGGTCAAAATTGAAGCTTTTGAGTAATCAAAACTCTGTAAAAATGGCAATTTTGGTCACTGTGAGGGTTTCAAAAGTGGTTATTCAACATGAGGCATGATCCAATTGACATTTTGAATCATTTTTGGTACAGTCCAAAAAATCAATTTTTGGATGAAAAACGATCACTCCGGACATGTCGAACGTTCCCAAAATGGTCTATAATGATGAAATTTTAACATTTATTCTTTTGACTCTAAATGACTGTTGGATGTGAATTATGACTTTTTCAACTAAAATAAGTGTGTTTAAAGTCATTTCTGTGCCTGAAACGGGTCAAAATTGAAGCTTTTGAGTAAGCAAAACTCTGTAAAAATGGCAATTTTGGTCACTGTGAGGGTTTAAAAAGTGGTTATTCAACATGAGGCATGATCCAATTGACATTTTGAATCATTTTTGGTACAGTCCAAAAAATCAATTTTCGGATGAAAAACGATGACTCCGGACATGTCGAACGTTCCCAAAATGGTCTATAATGATGACATTTTAACATTTAATCTTTTGACTCTAAATGACTGTTGGATGTGAATTATGACTTTTTCAACTAAAATAAGTGTGTTTAAAGTCATTTCTGTGCCTGAAACGGGTCAAAATTGAAGCTTTTGAGTAAGCAAAACTCTGTAAAAATGGCCATTTTGGTCACTGTGAGGGTTTAAAAAGTGGTTATTCAACATGAGGCACAATCCAATTGACATTTTGAATCATTTTTGGTACAGTCCAAAAAATCAATTTTCGGATGAAAAACGATGACTCCGGACATGTCGAACGTTCCCAAAATGGTCTATAATGATGAAATTTTAACATTTAATCTTTTGACTCTAAATGACTGTTGGATGTGAATTATGACTTTTTCAACTAAAATAAGTGTGTTTAAAGTAATTTTTGTGACTGAAACGGGTCAAAATTGAAGCTTTTGAGTAATCAAAACTCTGTAAAAATGGCCATTTTGGTCACTGTGAGGGTTTAAAAAGTGGTTATTCAACATGAGGCACGATCCAATTGACATTTTGAATCATTTTTGGTACAGTCCAAAAAATCGATTTTCGGCTGAAAAACGATGACTCCGGACATGTCGAACGTTCCCAAAATGGTCTATAATGATGAAATTTTAACATTTAATCTTTTGACTCTAAATGACTGTCGGATGTGAATTATGACTTTTTCAACTAAAATAAGTGTGTTTAAAGTCATTTCTGTGCCTGAAACGGGTCAAAATTGAAGCTTTTGAGTAAGCAAAACTCTGTAAAAATGGCAATTTTGGTCACTGTGAGGGTTTAAAAAGTGGTTATTCAACATGAGGCATGATCCAATTGACATTTTGAATAATTTTTGGTACAGTCCAAAAAATCGATTTTCGGATGAAAAACGATGACTCCGGACATGTCGAACGTTCCCAATATGGTCTATAATGATGAAATTTTAACATTTAATCTTTTGACTCTAAATGACTGTTGGATGTGAATTATGACTTTTTCAACTAAAATAAGTGTGTTTAAAGTCATTTCTGTGACTGAAACGGGTCAAAATTGAAGCTTTTGAGTAAGCAAAACTCTGTAAAAATGGCCATTTTGGTCACTGTGAGAGTTTAAAAAGTGGTTATTCAACATGAGGCACGATCCAATTGACATTTTGAATCATTTTTGGTACAGTCCAAAAAATCAATTTTCGGATGAAAAACGATGACTCCGGACATGTCGAACGTTCCCAAAATGGTCTATAATGATGAAATTTTAACATTTAATCTTTTGACTCTAAATGACTGTTGGATGTGAATTATGACTTTTTCAACTAAAATAAGTGTGTTTAAAGTCATTTCTGTGCCTGAAACGGGTCAAAATTGAAGCTTTTGAGTAAGCAAAACTCTGTAAAAATGGCAATTTTGGTCACTGTGAGGGTTTAAAAAGTGGTTATTCAACATGAGGCATGATCCAATTGACATTTTGAATCATTTTTGGTACAGTCCAAAAAAATCAATTTTCGGATGAAAAACGATGACTCCGGACATGTCGAACGTTCCCAAAATGGTCTATAATGATGACATTTTAACATTTAATCTTTTGACTCTAAATGGCTGTTGGATGTGAATTATGACTTTTTCAACTAAAATAAGTGTGTTTAAAGTCATTTCTGTGCCTGAAACGGGTCAAAATTGAAGCTTTTGAGTAAGCAAAACTCTGTAAAAATGGCAATTTTGGTCACTGTGAGGGTTTAAAAAGTGGTTATTCAACATGAGGCATGATCCAATTGACATTTTGAATCATTTTTGGTACAGTCCAAAAAATCAATTTTCGGATGAAAAACGATGACTCCGGACATGTCGAACGTTCCCAAAATGGTCTATAATGATGAAATTTTAACATTTAATCTTTTGACTCTAAATGACTGTTGGATGTGATTTATGACTTTTTCAACTAAAATAAGTGTGTTTAAAGTCATTTCTGTGACTGAAACGGGTCAAAATTGTAGCTTTTGAGTAAGCAAAACTCTGTAAAAATGGCCATTTTGGTCACTGTGAGGGTTTAAAAAGTGGTTATTCAACATGAGGCACGATCCAATTGACATTTTGAATCATTTTTGGTACAGTCCAAAAAATCAATTTTCGGATGAAAAACGATGACTCCGGACATGTCGAACGTTCCCAAAATGGTCTATAATGATGAAATTTTAACATTTAATCTTTTGACTCTAAATGACTGTTGGATGTGAATTATGACTTTTTCAACTAAAATAAGTGTGTTTAAAGTCATTTCTGTGCCTGAAACGGGTCAAAATTGAAGCTTTTGAGTAATCAAAACTCTGTAAAAATGGCAATTTTGGTCACTGTGAGGGTTTAGAAAGTGGTTATTCAACATGAGGCATGATCCAATTGACATTTTGAATCATTTTTGGTACAGTCCAAAAAATCGATTTTCGGATGAAAAACGATGACTCCGGACATGTCGAACGTTCCCAAAATGGTCTATAATGATGAAATTTTAACATTTAATCTTTTGACTCTAAATGACTGTTGGATGTGAATTATGACTTTTTCAACTAATATAAGTGTGTTTAAAGTCATTTCTGTGCCTGAAACGGGTCAAAATTGAAGCTTTTGAGTAAGCAAAACTCTGTAAAAATGGCAATTTTGGTCACTGTGAGGGTTTAAAAAGTGGTTATTCAACATGAGGCATGATCCAATTGACATTTTGAATCATTTTTGGTACAGTCCAAAAAATCGATTTTCGGATGAAAAACGATGACTCCGGACATGTCGAACGTTCCCAAAATGGTCTATAATTATGAAATTTTAACATTTAATCTTTTGACTCTAAATGACTGTTGGATGTGAATTATGACTTTTTCAACTAAAATAAGTGTGTTTAAAGTCATTTCTGTGACTGAAACGGGTCAAAATTGAAGCTTTTGAGTAAGCAAAACTCTGTAAAAATGGCCATTTTGGTCACTGTGAGGGTTTAAAAAGTGGTTATTCAACATGAGGCACGATCCAATTGACATTTTGAATCATTTTTGGTACACTCCAAAAAATCAATTTTCGGATGAAAAACGATGACTCCGGACATGTCGAACGTTCCCAAAATGGTCTATAATGATGAAATTTTAACATTTAATCTTTTGACTCTAAATGACTGTTGGATGTGAATTATGATTTTTTCAACTAAAATAAGTGTGTTTAAAGTCATTTCTGTGCCTGAAACGGGTCAAAATTGAAGCTTTTGAGTAAGCAAAACTCTGTAAAAATGGCAATTTTGGTCACTGTGAGGGTTTAAAAAGTGGTTATTCAACATGAGGCATGATCCAATTGACATTTTGAATCATTTTGGGTACAGTCCAAAAAATCAATTTTCGGATGAAAAACGATGACTCCGGACATGTCGAACGTTCCCAAAATGGTCTATAATGATGAAATTTTAACATTTAATCTTTTGACTCTAAATGACTGTTGGATGTGAATTATGACTTTTTCAACTAAAATAAGTGTGTTTAAAGTCATTTCTGTGCCTGAAACGGGTCAAAATTGAAGCTTTTGAGTAAGCAAAACTCTGTAAAAATGGCCATTTTGGTCACTGTGAGGGTTTAAAAAGTGGTTATTCAACATGAGGCACGATCCAATTGACATTTTGAATCATTTTTGGTACAGTCCAAAAAATCAATTTTCGGATGAAAAACGATGACTCCGGACATGTCGAACGTTCCCAAAATGGTCTACAATGATGAAATTTTAACATTTAATCTTTTGACTCTAAATGACTGTTGGATGTGAATTATGACTTTTTCAACTAAAATAAGTGTGTTTAAAGTAATTTTTGTGACTGAAACGGGTCAAAATTGAAGCTTTTGAGTAATCAAAACTCTGTAAAAATGGCCATTTTGGTCACTGTGAGGGTTTAAAAAGTGGTTATTCAACATGAGGCACGATCCAATTGACATTTTGAATCATTTTTGGTACAGTCCAAAAAATCGATTTTCGGCTGAAAAACGATGACTCCGGACATGTCGAACGTTCCCAAAATGGTCTATAATGATGAAATTTTAACATTTAATCTTTTGACTCTAAATGACTGTTGGATGTGAATTATGACTTTTTCAACTAAAATAAGTGTGTTTAAAGTCATTTCTGTGCCTGAAACGGGTCAAAATTGAAGCTTTTGTGTAAGCAAAACTCTGTAAAAATGGCAATTTTGGTCACTGTGAGGGTTTAAAAAGTGGTTATTAAACATGAGGCATGATCCAATTGACATTTTGAATCATTTTTGGTACAGTCCAAAAAATCAATTTTCGGATGAAAAACGATGACTCCGGACATGTCGAACGTTCCCAAAATGGTCTACAATGATGAAATTTTAACATTTAATCTTTTGACTCTAAATGACTGTTGGATGTGAATTATGACTTTTTCAACTAAAATAAGTGTGTTTAAAGTAATTTTTGTGACTGAAACGGGTCAAAATTGAAGCTTTTGAGTAATCAAAACTCTGTAAAAATGGCAATTTTGGTCACTGTGAGGGTTTAGAAAGTGGTTATTCAACATGAGGAATGATCCAATTGACATTTTGAATCATTTTTGGTACAGTCCAAAAAATCGATTTTCGGATGAAAAACGATGACTCCGGACATGTCGAACGTTCCCAAAATGGTCTATAATGATGAAATTTTAACATTTAATCTTTTGACTCTAAATGACTGTTGGATGTGAATTATGACTTTTTCAACTAAAATAAGTGTGTTTAAAGTCATTTCTGTGCCTGAAACGGGTCAAAATTGAAGCTTTTGAGTAAGCAAAACTCTGTAAAAATGGCAATTTTGGTCACTGTGAGGGTTTAAAAAGTGGTTATTCAACATGAGGCATGATCCAATTGACATTTTGAATCATTTTTTGGTACAGTCCAAAAAATCGATTTTCGGATGAAAAACGATGACTCCGGACATGTCGAACGTTCCCAAAATGGTCTATAATGATGAAATTTTAACATTTAATCTTTTGACTCTAAATGACTGTTGGATGTGAATTATGACTTTTTCAACTAAAATAAGTGTGTTTAAAGTCATTTCTGTGACTGAAACGGGTCAAAATTGGAGCTTTTGAGTAAGCAAAACTCTGTAAAAATGGCCATTTGGGTCACTGTGAGGGTTTAAAAAGTGGTTTTCAACATGAGGCACGATCCAATTGACATTTTGAATCATTTTTGGTACAGTCCAAAAAATCAATTTTCGGATGAAAAACGATGACTCCGGACATGTCGAACGTTCCCACAATGGTCTATAATGATGAAATTTTAACATTTAATCTTTTGACTCTAAATGACTGTTGGATGTGAATTATGACTTTTTCAACTAAAATAAGTGTTTTTAAAGTCATTTCTGTGCCTGAAATGGGTCAAAATTGAAGCTTTTGAGTAAGCAAAACTCTGTAAAAATGGCAATTTTGGTCACTGTGAGGGTTTAAAAAGTGGTTATTCAACATGAGGCATGATCCAATTGACATTTTGAATCATTTTTGGTACAGTCCAAAAAATCGATTTTCGGATGAAAAACGATGACTCCGGACATGTCGAACGTTCCCAAAATGGTCTATAATGATGAAATTTTAACATTTAATCTTTTGACTCTAAATGACTGTTGGATGTGAATTATGACTTTTTCAACTAAAACAAGTGTGTTTAAAGTCATTTCTGTGCCTGAAGCGGGTCAAAATTGAAGCTTTTGAGTAAGCAAAACTATGTAAAAATGGCAATTTTGGTCACTGTGAGGGTTTAAAAAGTGGTTATTCAACATGAGGCATGATCCAATTGACATTTTGAATCATTTTTGGTACAGTCCAAAAAATCGATTTTCGGATGAAAAACGATGACTCCGGACATGTCGAACGTTCCCAAAATGGTCTATAATGATGAAATTTTAACATTTAATCTTTTGACTCTAAATGACTGTTAGATGTGAATTATGACTTTTTCAACTAAAATAAGTGTGTTTAAAGTCATTTCTGTGACTGAAACGGGTCAAAATTGGAGCTTTTGAGTAAGCAAAACTCTGTAAAAATGGCCATTTGGGTCACTGTGAGGGTTTAAAAAGTGGTTATTCAACATGAGGCACGATCCAATTGACATTTTGAATCATTTTTGGTACAGTCCAAAAAATCAATTTTCGGATGAAAAACGATGACTCCGGACATGTCGAACGTTCCCAAAATGGTCTATAATGATGAAATTTTAACATTTAATCTTTTGACTCTAAATGACTGTTGGATGTGAATTATGACTTTTTCAACTAAAATAAGTGTTTTTAAAGTCATTTCTGTGCCTGAAATGGGTCAAAATTGAAGCTTTTGAGTAAGCAAAACTCTGTAAAAATGGCAATTTTGGTCACTGTGAGGGTTTAAAAAGTGGTTATTCAACATGAGGCATGATCCAATTGACATTTTGAATCATTTTTGGTACAGTCCAAAAAATCGATTTTCGGATGAAAAACGATGACTCCGGACATGTCGAACGTTCCCAAAATGGTCTATAATGATGAAATTTTAACATTTAATCTTTTGACTCTAAATGACTGTTGGATGTGAATTATGACTTTTTCAACTAAAACAAGTGTGTTTAAAGTCATTTCTGTGCCTGAAGCGGGTCAAAATTGAAGCTTTTGAGTAAGCAAAACTATGTAAAAATGGCAATTTTGGTCACTGTGAGGGTTTAAAAAGTGGTTATTCAACATGAGGCATGATCCAATTGACATTTTGAATCATTTTTGGTACAGTCCAAAAAAATCGATTTTCGGATGAAAAACAATGACTCCGGACATGTCGAACGTTCCCAAAATGGTCTATAATGATGAAATTTTAACATTTAATCTTTTGACTCTAAATGACTGTTGTATGTGAATTATGACTTTTTCAACTAAAATAAGTGTGTTTAAAGTCATTTCTGTGACTGAAACGGGTCAAAATTGAAGCTTTTGAGTAAGCAAAACTCTGTAAAAATGGCAATTTTGGTCACTGTGAGGGTTTAAAAAGTGGTTCTTCAACATGAGGCATGATCCAATTGACATTTTGAATCATTTTTGGTACAGTCCAAAAAATCAATTTTCGGATGAAAAACGATGACTCCGGACATGTCGAACGTTCCCAAAATGGTCTATAATGATGAAATTTTAACATTTAATCTTTTGACTCTAAATGACTGTTGGATGTGAATTATGACTTTTTCAACTAAAATAAGTGTGTTTAAAGTAATTTTTGTGACTGAAACGGGTCAAAATTGAAGCTTTTGAGTAATCAAAACTCTGTAAAAATGGCAATTTTGGTCACTGTGAGGGTTTCAAAAGTGGTTATTCAACATGAGGCATGATCCAATTGACATTTTGAATCATTTTTGGTACAGTCCAAAAAATCAATTTTTGGATGAAAAACGATCACTCCGGACATGTCGAACGTTCCCAAAATGGTCTATAATGATGAAATTTTAACATTTATTCTTTTGACTCTAAATGACTGTTGGATGTGAATTATGACTTTTTCAACTAAAATAAGTGTGTTTAAAGTCATTTCTGTGCCTGAAACGGGTCAAAATTGAAGCTTTTGAGTAAGCAAAACTCTGTAAAAATGGCAATTTTGGTCACTGTGAGGGTTTAAAAAGTGGTTATTCAACATGAGGCATGATCCAATTGACATTTTGAATCATTTTTGGTACAGTCCAAAAAATCAATTTTCGGATGAAAAACGATGACTCCGGACATGTCGAACGTTCCCAAAATGGTCTATAATGATGACATTTTAACATTTAATCTTTTGACTCTAAATGACTGTTGGATGTGAATTATGACTTTTTCAACTAAAATAAGTGTGTTTAAAGTCATTTCTGTGCCTGAAACGGGTCAAAATTGAAGCTTTTGAGTAAGCAAAACTCTGTAAAAATGGCCATTTTGGTCACTGTGAGGGTTTAAAAAATGGTTATTCAACATGAGGCACAATCCAATTGACATTTTGAATCATTTTTGGTACAGTCCAAAAAATCAATTTTCGGATGAAAAACGATGACTCCGGACATGTCGAACGTTCCCAAAATGGTCTATAATGATGAAATTTTAACATTTAATCTTTTGACTCTAAATGACTGTTGGATGTGAATTATGACTTTTTCAACTAAAATAAGTGTGTTTAAAGTAATTTTTGTGACTGAAACGGGTCAAAATTGAAGCTTTTGAGTAATCAAAACTCTGTAAAAATGGCCATTTTGGTCACTGTGAGGGTTTAAAAAGTGGTTATTCAACATGAGGCACGATCCAATTGACATTTTGAATCATTTTTGGTACAGTCCAAAAAATCGATTTTCGGATGAAAAACGATGACTCCGGACATGTCGAACGTTCCCAAAATGGTCTATAATGATGAAATTTTAACATTTAATCTTTTGACTCTAAATGACTGTTGGATGTGAATTATGACTTTTTCAACTAAAATAAGTGTGTTTAAAGTCATTTCTGTGCCTGAAACGGGTCAAAATTGAAGCTTTTGAGTAAGCAAAACTCTGTAAAAATGGCAATTTTGGTCACTGTGAGGGTTTAAAAAGTGGTTATTCAACATGAGGCATGATCCAATTGACATTTTGAATCATTTTTGGTACAGTCCAAAAAAATCAATTTTCGGATGAAAAACGATGACTCCGGACATGTCGAACGTTCCCAAAATAGTCTATAATGATGACATTTTAACATTTAATCTTTTGACTCTAAATGGCTGTTGGATGTGAATTATGACCTTTTCAACTAAAATAAGTGTGTTTAAAGTCATTTCTGTGCCTGAAACGGGTCAAAATTAAAGCTTTTGAGTAAGCAAAACTCTGTAAAAATGGCAATTTTGGTCACTGTGAGGGTTTAAAAAGTGGTTATTCAGCATGAGGCATGATCCAATTGACATTTTGAATCATTTTTGGTACAGTCCAAAAAATCGATTTTCGGATGAAAAACGATGACTCCGGACATGTCGAACGTTCCCAAAATGGTCGATAATGATGAAATTTTAACATTTAATCTTTTGACTCTAAATGACTGTCGGATGTGAATTATGACTTTTTCAACTAAAATAAGTGTGTTTAAAGTCATTTCTGTGCCTGAAACGGGTCAAAATTGAAGCTTTTCAGTAAGCAAAACTCTGTAAAAATGGCAATTTTGGTCACTGTGAGGGTTTAAAAAGTGGTTATTCAACATGAGGCATGATCCAATTGACATTTTGAATCATTTTTGGTACAGTCCAAAAAATCAATTTTCGGATGAAAAACGATGACTCCGGACATGTCGAACGTTCCCAAAATGGTCTATAATGATGAAATTTTAACATTTAATCTTTTGACTCTAAATGACTGTTGGATGTGATTTATGACTTTTTCAACTAAAATAAGTGTGTTTAAAGTCATTTCTGTGACTGAAACGGGTCAAAATTGAAGCTTTTGAGTAAGCAAAACTCTGTAAAAATGGCCATTTTGGTCACTGTGAGGGTTTAAAAAGTGGTTATTCAACATGAGGCACGATCCAATTGACATTTTGAATCATTTTTGGTACAGTCCAAAAAATCAATTTTCGGATGAAAAACGATGACTCCGGACATGTCGAACGTTCCCAAAATGGTCTATAATGATGAAATTTTAACATTTAATCTTTTGACTCTAAATGACTGTTGGATGTGAATTATGACTTTTTCAACTAAAATAAGTGTGTTTAAAGTCATTTCTGTGCCTGAAACGTGTCAAAATTGAAGCTTTTGAGTAAGCAAAACTCTGTAAAAATGGCAATTTTGGTCACTGTGAGGGTTTAAAAAGTGGTTATTCAACATGAGGCATGATCCAATTGACATTTTGAATAATTTTTGGTACAGTCCAAAAAATCAATTTTCGGATGAAAAACGATGACTCCGGACATGTCGAACGTTCCCAAAATGGTCTATAATGATGAAATTTTAACATTTAATCTTTTGACTCTAAATGACTGTTGGATGTGAATTATGACTTTTTCAACTAAAATAAGTGTGTTTAAAGTCATTTCTGTGACTGAAACAGGTCAAAATTGAAGCTTTTGAGTAAGAAAAACTCTGTAAAAATGGCAATTTTGGTCACTGTGAGGGTTTAAAAAGTGGTTATTCAACATGAGGCATGATCCAATTGACATTTTGAATCATTTTTGGTACAGTCCAAAAAAATTGATTTTCGGATGAAAAACGATGACTCCGGACATGTCGAACGTTCCCAAAATGGTCTATAATGATGAAATTTTAACATTTAATCTTTTGACTCTAAATGACTGTTGGATGTGAATTATGACTTTTTCAACTAAAATAAGTGTGTTTAAAGTCATTTCTGTGACTGAAACGGGTCAAAATTGAAGCTTTTGAGTAAGCAAAACTCTGTAAAAATGGCCATTTTGGTCACTGTGAGGGTTTAAAAAGTGGTTATTCAACATGAGGCACGATCCAATTGACATTTTGAATTATTTTTGGTACAGTCCAAAAAATCAATTTTCGGATGAAAAACGATGACTCCGGACATGTCGAACGTTCCCAAAATGGTCTATAATGATGAAATTTTAACATTTAATCTTTTGACTCTAAATGACTGTTGGATGTGAATTATGACTTTTTCAACTAAAATAAGTGTGTTTAAAGTCATTTCTGTGCCTGAAACGGGTCAAAATTGAAGCTTTTGAGTAAGCAAAACTCTGTAAAAATGGCAATTTTGGTCACTGTGAGGGTTTAAAAAGTGGTTATTCAACACGAGGCATGATCCAATTGACATTTTGAATCATTTTTGGTACAGTCCAAAAAATCAATTTTCGGATGAAAAACGATGACTCCGGACATGTCGAACGTTCCCAAAATGGTCTATAATGAT
This sequence comes from Lissotriton vulgaris, assembly GCF_964263255.1. NCBI lineage: Eukaryota > Metazoa > Chordata > Amphibia > Caudata > Salamandridae > Lissotriton > Lissotriton vulgaris. The sequence continues at coordinate 204,347 of NW_028252071.1, read as the reverse complement.
GACATTTTAACATTTAATCTTTTGACTCTAAATGGCTGTTGGATGTGAATTAGGACTTTTTCAACTAAAATAAGTGTGTTTAAAGTCATTTCTGTGCCTGAAACGGGTCAAAATTGAAGCTTTTGAGTAAGCAAAACTCTGTAAAAATGGCAATTTTGGTCACTGTGAGGGTTTAAAAAGTGGTTATTCAACATGAGGCATGATCCAATTGACATTTTGAATCATTTTTGGTACAGTCCAAAAAATCGATTTTCGGATGAAAAACGATGACTCCGGACATGTCGAACGTTCCCAAAATGGTCTATAATGATGAAATTTTAACATTTAATCTTTGGACTCTAAATGACTGTCGGATGTGAATTATGACTTTTTCAACTAAAATAAGTGTGTTTAAAGTCATTTCTGTGCCTGAAACGGGTCAAAATTGAAGCTTTTGAGTAAGCAAAACTCTGTAAAAATGGCAATTTTGGTCACTGTGAGGGTTTAAAAAGTGGTTATTCAACATGAGGCATGATCCAATTGACATTTTGAATCATTTTTGGTACAGTCCAAAAAATCAATTTTCGGATGAAAAACGATGACTCCGGACATGTCGAACGTTCCCAAAATGGTCTATAATGATGAAATTTTAACATTTAATCTTTTGACTCTAAATGACTGTTGGATGTGATTTATGACTTTTTCAACTAAAATAAGTGTGTTTAAAGTCATTTCTGTGACTGAAACGGGTCAAAATTGTAGCTTTTGAGTAAGCAAAACTCTGTAAAAATGGCCATTTTGGTCACTGTGAGGGTTTAAAAAGTGGTTATTCAACATGAGGCACGATCCAATTGACATTTTGAATCATTTTTGGTACAGTCCAAAAAATCAATTTTCGGATGAAAAACGATGACTCCGGACATGTCGAACGTTCCCAAAATGGTCTACAATGATGAAATTTTAACATTTAATCTTTTGACTCTAAATGACTGTTGGATGTGAATTATGACTTTTTCAACTAAAATAAGTGTGTTTAAAGTAATTTTTGTGACTGAAACGGGTCAAAATTGAAGCTTTTGAGTAATCAAAACTCTGTAAAAATGGCAATTTTGGTCACTGTGAGGGTTTAAAAAGTGGTTATTCAACATGAGGCATGATCCAATTGACATTTTGAATCATTTTTGGTACAGTCCAAAAAATCGATTTTCGGATGAAAAACGATGACTCCGGACATGTCGAACGTTCCCAAAATGGTCTATAATGATGAAATTTTAACATTTAATCTTTTGACTCTAAATGACTGTTGGATGTGAATTATGACTTTTTCAACTAAAATAAGTGTGTTTAAAGTCATTTCTGTGCCTGAAACGGGTCAAAATTGAAGCTTTTGAGTAAGCAAAACTCTGTAAAAATGGCAATTTTGGTCACTGTGAGGGTTTAAAAAGTGGTTATTCAACATGAGGCATGATCCAATTGACATTTTGAATCATTTTTGGTACAGTCCAAAAAATCGATTTTCGGATGAAAAACGATGACTCCGGACATGTCGAACGTTCCCAAAATGGTCTATAATGATGAAATTTTAACATTTAATCTTTTGACTCTAAATGACTGTTGGATGTGAATTATGACTTTTTCAACTAAAATAAGTGTGTTTAAAGTCATTTCTGTGACTGAAACGGGTCAAAATTGAAGCTTTTGAGTAAGCAAAACTCTGTAAAAATGGCCATTTTGGTCACTGTGAGGGTTTAAAAAGTGGTTATTCAACATGAGGCACGATCCAATTGACATTTTGAATCATTTTTGGTACAGTCCAAAAAATCAATTTTCGGATGAAAAACGATGACTCCGGACATGTCGAACGTTCCCAAAATGGTCTATAATGATGAAATTTTAACATTTAATCTTTTGACTCTAAATGACTGTTGGATGTGAATTATGGTTTTTTCAACTAAAATAAGTGTGTTTAAAGTCATTTCTGTGCCTGAAACGGGTCAAAATTGAAGCTTTTGAGTAAGCAAAACTCTGTAAAAATGGCAATTTTGGTCACTGTGAGGGTTTAAAAAGTGGTTATTCAACATGAGGCATGATCCAATTGACATTTTGAATCATTTTTGGTACAGTCCAAAAAATCAATTTTCGGATGAAAAACGATGACTCCGGACATGTCGAACGTTCCCAAAATGGTCTATAATGATGACATTTTAAAATTTAATCTTTTGACTCTAAATGACTGTTGGATGTGAATTATGACTTTTTCAACTAAAATAAGTGTGTTTAAAGTCATTTCTGTGCCTGAAACGGGTCAAAATTGAAGCTTTTGAGTAAGCAAAACTCTGTAAAAATGGCAATTTTGGTCACTGTGAGGGTTTAAAAAGTGGTTATTCAACATGAGGCATGATCCAATTGACATTTTGAATCATTTTTGGTACAGTCCAAAAAATCGATTTTCGGATGAAAAACGATGACTCCGGACATGTCGAACGTTCCCAAAATGGTCTATAATTATGAAATTTTAACATTTAATCTTTTGACTCTAAATGACTGTTGGATGTGAATTATGACTTTTTCAACTAAAATAAGTGTGTTTAAAGTCATTTCTGTGACTGAAACGGGTCAAAATTGAAGCTTTTGAGTAAGCAAAACTCTGTAAAAATGGCCATTTTGGTCACTGTGAGGGTTTAAAAAGTGGTTATTCAACATGAGGCACGATCCAATTGACATTTTGAATCATTTTTGGTACACTCCAAAAAATCAATTTTCGGATGAAAAACGATGACTCCGGACATGTCGAACGTTCCCAAAATGGTCTATAATGATGAAATTTTAACATTTAATCTTTTGACTCTAAATGACTGTTGGATGTGAATTATGATTTTTTCAACTAAAATAAGTGTGTTTAAAGTCATTTCTGTGCCTGAAACGGGTCAAAATGGAAGCTTTTGAGTAAGCAAAACTCTGTAAAAATGGCAATTTTGGTCACTGTGAGGGTTTAAAAAGTGGTTATTCAACATGAGGCATGATCCAATTGACATTTTGAATCATTTTGGGTACAGTCCAAAAAATCAATTTTCGGATGAAAAACGATGACTCCGGACATGTCGAACGTTCCCAAAATGGTCTATAATGATGAAATTTTAACATTTAATCTTTTGACTCTAAATGACTGTTGGATGTGAATTATGACTTTTTCAACTAAAATAAGTGTGTTTAAAGTCATTTCTGTGCCTGAAACGGGTCAAAATTGAAGCTTTTGAGTAAGCAAAACTCTGTAAAAATGGCCATTTTGGTCACTGTGAGGGTTTAAAAAGTGGTTATTCAACATGAGGCACGATCCAATTGACATTTTGAATTATTTTTGGTACAGTCCAAAAAATCAATTTTCGGATGAAAAACGATGACTCCGGACATGTCGAACCTTCCCAAAATGGTCTACAATGATGAAATTTTAACATTTAATCTTTTGACTCTAAATGACTGTTGGATGTGAATTATGACTTTTTCAACTAAAATAAGTGTGTTTAAAGTAATTTTTGTGACTGAAACGGGTCAAAATTGAAGCTTTTGAGTAATCAAAACTCTGTAAAAATGGCCATTTTGGTCACTGTGAGGGTTTAAAAAGTGGTTATTCAACATGAGGCACGATCCAATTGACATTTTGAATCATTTTTGGTACAGTCCAAAAAATCGATTTTCGGCTGAAAAACGATGACTCCGGACATGTCGAACGTTCCCAAAATGGTCTATAATGATGAAATTTTAACATTTAATCTTTTGACTCTAAATGACTGTTGGATGTGAATTATGACTTTTTCAACTAAAATAAGTGTGTTTAAAGTCATTTCTGTGCCTGAAACGGGTCAAAATTGAAGCTTTTGTGTAAGCAAAACTCTGTAAAAATGGCAATTTTGGTCACTGTGAGGGTTTAAAAAGTGGTTATTAAACATGAGGCATGATCCAATTGACATTTTGAATCATTTTTGGTACAGTCCAAAAAATCAATTTTCGGATGAAAAACGATGACTCCGGACATGTCGAACGTTCCCAAAATGGTCTACAATGATGAAATTTTAACATTTAATCTTTTGACTCTAAATGACTGTTGGATGTGAATTATGACTTTTTCAAATAAAATAAGTGTGTTTAAAGTAATTTTTGTGACTGAAACGGGTCAAAATTGAAGCTTTTGAGTAATCAAAACTCTGTAAAAATGGCAATTTTGGTCACTGTGAGGGTTTAGAAAGTGGTTATTCAACATGAGGCATGATCCAATTGACATTTTGAATCATTTTTGGTACAGTCCAAAAAATCGATTTTCGGATGAAAAACGATGACTCCGGACATGTCGAACGTTCCCAAAATGGTCTATAATGATGAAATTTTAACATTTAATCTTTTGACTCTAAATGACTGTTGGATGTGAATTATGACTTTTTCAACTAAAATAAGTGTGTTTAAAGTCATTTCTGTGCCTGAAACGGGTCAAAATTGAAGCTTTTGAGTAAGCAAAACTCTGTAAAAATGGCAATTTTGGTCACTGTGAGGGTTTAAAAAGTGGTTATTCAACATGAGGCATGATCCAATTGACATTTTGAATCATTTTTGGTACAGTCCAAAAAATCGATTTTCGGATGAAAAACGATGACTCCGGACATGTCGAACGTTCCCAAAATGGTCTATAATGATGAAATTTTAACATTTAATCTTTTGACTCTAAATGACTGTTGGATGTGAATTATGACTTTTTCAACTAAAATAAGTGTGTTTAAAGTCATTTCTGTGACTGAAACGGGTCAAAATTGAAGCTTTTGAGTAAGCAAAACTCTGTAAAAATGGCCATTTTGGTCACTGTGAGGGTTTAAAAAGTGGTTATTCAACATGAGGCACGATCCAATTGACATTTTGAATCATTTTTGGTACAGTCCAAAAAATCAATTTTCGGATGAAAAACGATGACTCCGGACATGTCGAACGTTCCCAAAATGGTCTATAATGATGAAATTTTAACATTTAATCTTTTGACTCTAAATGACTGTTGGATGTGAATTATGGTTTTTTCAACTAAAATAAGTTTGTTTAAAGTCATTTCTGTGCCTGAAACGGGTCAAAATTGAAGCTTTTGAGTAAGCAAAACTCTGTAAAAATGGCAATTTTGGTCACTGTGAAGGGTTTAAAAAGTGGTTATTCAACATGAGGCATGATCCAATTGACATTTTGAATCATTTTTGGTACAGTCCAAAAAATCAATTTTCGGATGAAAAACGATGACTCCGGACATGTCGAACGTTCCCAAAATGGTCTATAATGATGACATTTTAACATTTAATCTTTTGACTCTAAATGACTGTTGGATGTGAATTATGACTTTTTCAACTAAAATAAGTGTGTTTAAAGTCATTTCTGTGCCTGAAACGGGTCAAAATTGAAGCTTTTGAGTAAGCAAAACTCTGTAAAAATGGCAATTTTGGTCACTGTGAGGGTTTAAAAAGTGGTTATTCAACATGAGGCATGATCCAATTGACATTTTGAATCATTTTTGGTACAGTCCAAAAAATCGATTTTCGGATGAAAAACGATGACTCCGGACATGTCGAACGTTCCCAAAATGGTCTATAATTATGAAATTTTAACATTTAATCTTTTGACTCTAAATGACTGTTGGATGTGAATTATGACTTTTTCAACTAAAATAAGTGTGTTTAAAGTCATTTCTGTGACTGAAACGGGTCAAAATTGAAGCTTTTGAGTAAGCAAAACTCTGTAAAAATGGCCATTTTGGTCACTGTGAGGGTTTAAAAAGTGGTTATTCAACATGAGGCACGATCCAATTGACATTTTGAATCATTTTTGGTACAGTCCAAAAAATCAATTTTCGGATGAAAAACGATGACTCCGGACATGTCGAACGTTCCCAAAATGGTCTATAATGATGAAATTTTAACATTTATTCTTTTGACTCTAAATGACTGTTGGATGTGAATTATGATTTTTTCAACTAAAATAAGTGTGTTTAAAGTCATTTCTGTGCCTGAAACGGGTCAAAATTGAAGCTTTTGAGTAAGCAAAACTCTGTAAAAATGGCAATTTTGGTCACTGTGAGGGTTTAAAAAGTGGTTATTCAACATGAGGCATGATCCAATTGACATTTTGAATCATTTTTGGTACAGTCCAAAAAATCAATTTTCGGATGAAAAACGATGACTCCGGACATGTCGAACGTTCCCAAAATGGTCTATAATGATGAAATTTTAACATTTAATCTTTTGACTCTAAATGACTGTTGGATGTGAATTATGACTTTTTCAACTAAAATAAGTGTGTTTAAAGTAATTTTTGTGACTGAAACGGGTCAAAATTGAAGCTTTTGAGTAATCAAAACTCTGTAAAAATGGCCATTTTGGTCACTGTGAGGGTTTAAAAAGTGGTTATTCAACATGAGGCACGATCCAATTGACATTTTGAATCATTTTTGGTACAGTCCAAAAAATCGATTTTCGGCTGAAAAACGATGACTCCGGACATGTCGAACGTTCCCAAAATGGTCTATAATGATGAAATTTTAACATTTAATCTTTTGACTCTAAATGACTGTTGGATGTGAATTATGACTTTTTCAACTAAAATAAGTGTGTTTAAAGTCATTTCTGTGACTGAAACAGGTCAAAATTGAAGCTTTTGAGTAAGCAAAACTCTGTAAAAATGGCAATTTTGGTCACTGTGAGGGTTTAAAAAGTGGTTATGCAACATGAGGCATGATCCAATTGACATTTTGAATCATTTTTGGTACAGTCCAAAAAATCGATTTTCGGATGAAAAACGATGACTCCGGACATGTCGAACGTTCCCAAAATGGTCTATAATGATGAAATTTTAACATTTAATCTTTTGACTCTAAATGACTGTTGGATGTGAATTATGACTTTTTCAACTAAAATAAGTGTGTTTAAAGTCATTTCTGTGCCTGAAACGGGTCAAAATTGAAGCTTTTGAGTAAGCAAAACTCTGTAAAAATGGCCATTTTGGTCACTGTGAGGGTTTAAAAAGTGGTTATTCAACATGAGGCACGATCCAATTGACATTTTGAATCATTTTTGGTACAGTCCAAAAAATCAATTTTCGGATGAAAAACGATGACTCCGGACATGTCGAACCTTCCCAAAATGGTCTACAATGATGAAATTTTAACATTTAATCTTTTGACTCTAAATGACTGTTGGATGTGAATTATGACTTTTTCAACTAAAATAAGTGTGTTTAAAGTAATTTTTGTGACTGAAACGGGTCAAAATTGAAGCTTTTGAGTAATCAAAACTCTGTAAAAATGGCCATTTTGGTCACTGTGAGGGTTTAAAAAGTGGTTATTCAACATGAGGCACGATCCAATTGACATTTTGAATCATTTTTGGTACAGTCCAAAAAATCAATTTTCGGCTGAAAAACGATGACTCCGGACATGTCGAACGTTCCCAAAATGGTCTATAATGATGAAATTTTAACATTTAATCTTTTGACTCTAAATGACTGTCGGATGTGAATTATGACTTTTTCAACTAAAATAAGTGTGTTTAAAGTCATTTCTGTGCCTGAAACAGGTCAAAATTGAAGCTTTTGAGTAAGCAAAACTCTGTAAAAATTGCAATTTTGGTCACTGTGAGGGTTTAAAAAGTGGTTATTCAACATGAGGCATGATCCAATTGACATTTTGAATAATTTTTGGTACAGTCCAAAAAAATCAATTTTCGGATGAAAAACGATGACTCCGGACATGTCGAACGCTCCCAAAATGGTCTATAATGATGAAATTTTAACATTTAATCTTTTGACTCTAAATGACTGTTGGATGTGAATTATGACTTTTTCAACTAAAATAAGTGTGTTTAAAGTCATTTCTGTGACTGAAACAGGTCAAAATTGAAGCTTTTGAGTAAGCAAAACTCTGTAAAAATGGCAATTTTGGTCACTGTGAGGGTTTAAAAAGTGGTTATTCAACATGAGGCATGATCCAATTGACATTTTGAATCATTTTTGGTACAGTCCAAAAAATCGATTTTCGGATGAAAAACGATGACTCCGGACATGTCGAACGTTCCCAAAATGGTCTATAATGATGAAATTTTAACATTTAATCTTTTGACTCTAAATGACTGTTGGATGTGAATTATGACTTTTTCAACTAAAATAAGTGTGTTTAAAGTCATTTCTGTGACTGAAACGGGTCAAAATTGAAGCTTTTGAGTAAGCAAAACTCTGTAAAAATGGCCATTTTGGTCACTGTGAGAGTTTAAAAAGTGGTTATTCAACATGAGGCACGATCCAATTGACATTTTGAATCATTTTTGGTACAGTCCAAAAAATAAATTTTCGGATGAAAAACGATGACTCCGGACATGTCGAACGTTCCCAAAATGGTCTATAATGATGAAATTTTAACATTTAATCTTTTGACTCTAAATGACTGTTGGATGTGAATTATGACTTTTTCAACTAAAATAAGTGTGTTTAAAGTCATTTCTGTGCCTGAAACGGGTCAAAATTGAAGCTTTTGAGTAAGCAAAACTCTGTAAAAATGGCAATTTTGGTCACTGTGAGGGTTTAAAAAGTGGTTATTCAACATGAGGCATGATCCAATTGACATTTTGAATCATTTTTGGTACAGTCCAAAAAATCAATTTTCGGATGAAAAACGATGACTCCGGACATGTCGAACGTTCCCAAAATGGTCTATAATGATGACATTTTAACATTTAATCTTTTGACTCTAAATGGCTGTTGGATGTGAATTATGACTTTTTCAACTAAAATAAGTGTGTTTAAAGTCATTTCTGTGCCTGAAACGGGTCAAAATTGAAGCTTTTGAGTAAGCAAAACTCTGTAAAAATGGCAATTTTGGTCACTGTGAGGGTTTAAAAAGTGGTTATTCAACATGAGGCATGATCCAATTGACATTTTGAATCATTTTTGGTACAGTCCAAAAAATCAATTTTCGGATGAAAAACGATGACTCCGGACATGTCGAACGTTCCCAAAATGGTCTATAATGATGACATTTTAACATTTAATCTTTTGACTCTAAATGGCTGTTGGATGTGAATTATGACTTTTTCAACTAAAATAAGTGTGTTTAAAGTCATTTCTGTGCCTGAAACGGGTCAAAATTGAAGCTTTTGAGTAAGCAAAACTCTGTAAAAATGGCAATTTTGGTCACTGTGAGGGTTTAAAAAGTGGTTATTCAACATGAGGCATGATCCAATTGACATTTTGAATCATTTTTGGTACAGTCCAAAAAATCAATTTTCGGATGAAAAACGATGACTCCGGACATGTCGAACGTTCCCAAAATGGTCTATAATGATGACATTTTAACATTTAATCTTTTGACTCTAAATGGCTGTTGGATGTGAATTATGACTTTTTCAACTAAAATAAGTGTGTTTAAAGTCATTTCTGTGCCTGAAACGGGTCAAAATTGAAGCTTTTGAGTAAGCAAAACTCTGTAAAAATGGCAATTTTGGTCACTGTGTCGTAAATATATAATTTACTCTCTTAATTTCTATGCAGGTAAGTACTTAATCAATAATAACTCAAATCGGAAAGAAAGAACCAGAGTCCGTGGTGTTAGAGTTCTTAGGGGTTTTATTCCTCAAAAAGGAATGGTCAGGACCATAATATCATGTTCTTCCCACCGCAGGGGTGGAAGAAGGGATAGAGTGCGCCACATTTTATTGACAGTACATAGCTTATATACTTAATTCATTTCATAAGAAACAGTATAGTAGGCGTAACAGCTGAGAGAAGACAAGATAACAGTGTACACGTGTTGCTAGTACGTAATCAGAAGGCGTGGACTAGGCGTGAACTGGAGGTGTGTGCTAGAAACGTCACGGATGGGTGTCACAAAGGGGTGGCACTAACAGAAATGTTGCAATGTCAGCAGAAATCGGAAGCGTGGATGCGCGCGCAGCTGCATGACGTGTGATAGACGTGAAACTGGAGGGGTGCAGGGGACTTGACATTTACACTAACGGAGAGACACAGAAGTCTGGCATGTCAGATCAACTTGTACTTCTATCATATCTGATATCTGATGTTTTAGGAACCATATTATCTGGACGGAAAGGTCTCTAGGGTAGAAGCCATTCTATACTAACTGTGGATACGTGTATAAGCGCCTAAGTGTCTGCATGAGAAGCATGGGGGCAAGGGGCCTTCCATGGAAGCATGGCAACAGAAACTATGAATTACTTGCACTGAGACAGGTCGGCCCTTTGGCCCCGTAGCTGAGGGGGATGTTTACTGAAGCTAGTAGGCAGGAATGCATTTTCGAAGAGCGGAACAGATAACTCGAAGGTTATAGTCAGACTTGGCAGAAAGCAGGCTGAGCTGAGCGCGGTGGGCCGCGCTGGAAGTAAGTCAGAGTTCACGGGTACAGAAGCAGCCTGGGCTGAGGCTGTCAGAGTCAGAAGCCAGAAAAGAGGCTCGATGGCAGAAATTCAGGGCCTACTTTGCCAGAGCAGGAAAACATGTAAAGTACACTACAAAAAGACGTTGGCATAGCATACTTAGGAACGGGCTATTTAATCCATTCAGGGTGGATCTGAAAGAGGACAAGTTAACGTTGGACGCAAATGTATTTGCGTCTTCATAACTGACACAGGAGGGAAATTACATGCACTTTAGGCTGGTACATGGAGTCGGTGGGGTACGCGCTAGGGAACACAACTTGACCAAAATTTATATTTCCTCATTCCCTCCTTGTTCCCTACGGACCCTTCATGAAATCTCGATCCTCATGAATCGATCAGTTTGTTCTTGCAGCATCATTTGTTCTTCTTTCTTTCTTTTACGTTTTGAGAAAAAACTGGAATGTTCAATACAAGAAGTGGCACACAGTCCACAAATCGCTGGCCCGCACTGCAGGCACAGGCAGCAACTGAATACTAGGACTAGGCCAATGCCTATGAAGGATAGGATCTTCCATCCCCAAGCGGTTAACGTTGTCCAGAACCAACCGGACCAAGTCCAGGTGCCTGGATTCTGATGTATCTGATTTGCAATTTTATGGAGACGTGTAATAGCTTGATATACAGATGGTGCGTTTTGTGGTATGAAAACACAGCAACTTGACCCGATGACCTTACAGGCTCCACCCCTATCTGCCAAAATGACGTCAATAACAAGACGATTCTGAAGAACAACAACCCGCATGGCGGACTGCTCTTCTGTTAAGTTACCTAAGGCGGAGGCAGTTTCATTCACTACTGCTTCGAGTGTTCTAGTTAATCTGCGTATTAGTTTACTATTTTGAACAGGTCCTAAAAAGAAAAAGAATCCTTTATTGAAATCGGTGTACTGTTCCCATGCCGTTTCTGTGTAGTCGACAAGTGGGATATCTCTTCTGGGTCTATTCTTTACTAGATTTGTATTTCTGTGATAATCAGGAGGAGCTAGGAAAACAGGTGGCAGAAGGAATGCAATATAACAGGTACCATCCCAATCTGGAGGTAGACGTATGTATGCGGTATGACCACAAACAAAATAGGAATGACTGATAGCTTTAAAGGACGATTTTCCATGATCACTGAATTCGACCACAGTAGTGCATTTACTATGACCTAAGTGTACTGAACCTTTCTTCCTGATACATAATTCACCAGTGACTGGCAATACTGACATAGTGGGTATAACAGGTGCGGCTTCGGATTCAACAGTAAGAATCATAAGGCTAATTGTATAGTTACCTAATCCATACACTTCATTTTCTAGATCAGTTCCTATTCTAGTGGGGAGTCCCTCCTTATCAGGGTAACAGACGTCGAGCAGGACCAAGTTCAGGTTTCCCCAAACCCAACCCCCGTTGAAAACAGCAATATCAGGATCTAAGGAATTAATTATTTTAAACCATGCACCACAGGAGCCATTGTGAGTGAACGGGTACGGAAAGAGGGGCAGAGCTCCCTTGTAATTCTGGTAGGGAGGGAGTCGGCCACATATCCAGCAGTCTGTAGCATTGTTAGTTTGATGGGAATGATGTAGCATACTAATGAAAGTGTTGTTGCGCAGCGCAAGTCTGTAGGAGAGTTCATGTGGAGGTAACTCACTAAAAGTGTGTTCAGCAGAGACATTGTAAACAGATTGTTCACGCCTGAAAATAGGATAGTAGATAGGGAGAAGTATACTGGCAACTATGATCAGAAAACTTAGAAAAAACATTATTAACAATGTCACTATACAGTGACTACGCAGTGATTTACAATATGTATGTTTCTTGAACTCTCTCTCTCTATCTCGATCTAGGGGATACATGTCAGAAACTATTTAACCGATTCACCTAGGGGAGGACTTAAACAATTAAACTGTCTGACTTGCTAGATCGGAGTTTCGATCGGTACTCCTCTTGGGGAGTTTTTTCTCGTTCGGGTGCTGTAAAGTCTTTTGGCTCAACACAGTCTTTGGTGGGGGTGGACGAGTCTCGGTCTGGTTTCAGTTCGCGGAATTTTTTCACATGACTCGTGTGGACCCACCCCTTTCTCCCTTCGATCTTCACGGCGGTCCTCGTGGTGAGAAGGACGGTCTTCGGTGATTTCCAGCGGGGCTCCAACGGACTCTTTCTATCAAAATTTCGCACCAATACTAGGTCCCCAGGACGGACATCATGTGGCTTTACATCAGTGTTGTCAGGGAAGGCTGCAGCAACCTGTGAACGACATGATTGGAGTGCAGACATCAAGGAGGCAAGGTAATCTGTCAACATATTGCAATCAACATCAGTAATTCTTTTCGGAATGGGCGTCCCCCACATATTCGGTGGTCTAACAAAGACCACTTCGTACGGGGATAGCCCTGATCTCGAATGGGCAACCATTCTCATATAGAATAGTGCCACTGGCAGGGCGACTATCCAGTCGACCCCTTTCTCCTGACATATTTTAGCAAGTCGTATTTTCAATGTCTGATTATGCCTCTCTACAAGGCCTGCGGCTTCGGGGTGTCGGACACAATGGAATTTCCACTGGTATCCTAGTAATAAAGAAACTTCTTTCATTAGTGCGGATGAGAATGGCTGACCGTTATCTGAGTACACGACATGAGGCAAGCCGTATCGTGGGAAAAATTCACGAACCAACTGCCTGGCAGTGGTCGGAGCAGTGTAATCTGGGACTGGGTATGCTTCGGTCCAGCGGGACAGAGCACAAACAACTACGAGAACATATTTAAATCCTCGACAACGGTCCATCTGGATATAATCCATCTGGAGGACTTCAAAAGGGTGATCGGGAGGATGAAATCCACCTTGCTCTACAGGGACGCTTTTACCTGGATTGAACTGACAACAGATCATGCAAGTACGCACTTTCTGTTTCGCTGCTGCTCGTAAGTGTTTATTGTTCCAAAGATTTTGTAAACTGTCTAACATCGCTTTCTCTCCTAGATGTGCTGGACTATGTGCTGTATTAATCATGACTTGAACCATAGAGTCAGGGAGAAACCATGTAGATTTTCCCTTCGTCATCCAACCTTGATCTGTCTGGATCCCTCCTAGTTCAGTCCATTTCTTGATTTCGTCTGGTGTAGCATGTGTCTGTATGTCAATTACATCTAGGGCGGGATCCTTAACTGTCATGCAATGAGTTGGCGTCGGGACTATTGTCTTTGTCAAGTCAGGTGTGTGAGTCAATGCTGTATGTTTTGCTGTCTGATCTGCCAGGTCGTTACCCTGGGAAATAGAATCTGTAACTTTAGTATGTGCTTTACACTTCATGACGGATATGCCTGAAGGCAGATGTATTGCTTCTAACAGTGCTTGAATGAGGGGACCATGTTGGATCTTGGCACCATGAGAGGTCAAGAAACCTCTTTCTTGCCATAACATTCCGAAGTCGTGTACAACTCCGAACGCATAACGGGAATCAGTATATATATTGACATTTCTGTTCTTGGCTAGAATACAGGCTCGGGTCAGAGCAATAAGCTCTGCCGCTTGAGCAGACAGTGTATCGATACGATGTGTTTCTTTTACTTCGGTTTCAGTGGTCACGGCATATGCGGCCACTAATTCTCCTGTACTTGTTCGCATGCATGAACCATCCACATAAAATGTCAGGTCTGGATTTGTCAATGGAACATCTGTTAAGTCTCGTCTGGGCTTTGTTACTGCATTAATGATCTCTATGCAATCATGCGGGGCTGGATCTGTCATAATTGTAGGTAGCAGTGTTGCGGGGTTCAGAATGCTGCAGCGTCTTATTTCTATGTGTGGCTGGAATAGCGTTAATTCATAACCTGTCAGTCGTGCTATAGTCAAGTGTTGAGTCTGAGTTCTGTTTAAAAGAACCTCTACAGAGTGTGGAACTTGTACTGTTAACTGATGGCCTAAAACAATTGAGTCACTCTGTCTGATTGCTAACGCTGTTGCTGCTACTGACTTTAAGCATGCAGGGAGTGCCTGGGCTACTGAATCCAATGTACTTGAGAAATAAGCACAAGGCTTATGTGAACCTGCTTGATCTTGAGTGAGGACAGACAATGCTGTACCATCACGTTCTGTAACAAAAAGTGTAAACGGTTTGCTGTAACATGGTGTCGCTAAAACTGGTGCTTGGCATAATGCTTTCTTTAATTCCTCAAAGGCTTGTGTATGTTCCTGAGTCCAAGGGAGGACAGTCGAGGTTGCTGCCTCCTGCGTCGTTAACTGGATGAGTGGTTTAGCTAGAAATGCATATTGAGGAATCCATTGTCTGCAGTACGAGGTGAGGCCTATGAAGGCCCGCACTTCCTTTTGTGACTGGGGTCGTGGCATGTTTACAATTAACTGAATGCGATCAGGAGTGAGCTGTCTCCCCACTTTGGACAGCAAGTGACCCAAGTACACAACTTGCTGAACACAGAATTGCAGCTTCGAAGGAGACACCTTGTGTCCCTTGTCTGCCAGAAAATGTAGAACTGTCAGTGATGCTTGTTCACATTCGGGCTCACTTCGTGCGGTGATCAATAGATCATCGACGTATTGCAGTAAGGCTGTGTTAACTGGCATTTGAATACAATCTAGTTGCCTTTTCAGTGCTTGGCTATAGATGCTGGGGCTTTCTGTGAATCCTTGAGGTGCGCGGGAAAATTTGAAACTTCGTCCATTTAAACTGAATCCGAAGAGATATTGGCTCTCTGGATCAATAGGTACACTGAAGAAAGCGTTCTTGAGATCAATTACAGTAAAGAACGTTGCTTCTGAATCAATAGCAGTCAATAGGGAAGAGATATCGGGGACCACAGGGTACTGTGGTACAATACATTTGTTCAGTTCTTGAAGATCAATCACCAGCCGATATACTGGCGGTGCATTGGGGTCAGTACGCTTAAGAATTGGAATGATAGGTGAATTACAGATATTGGAGTCAGTCTCTACGACCACTCCTTGTGCTATAAGCTCTTCAATGATTTCCAGTAAAGCCACTACAGCATCGGGTGGTAACTTGTATTGTCTGATTCGTGGTAGAACAATTCCTGTCTTGAGTGTAACACGGTATGGTGTGATATGCATACAACCTACATCAGTTGGGCCCTTTGCCCATAGGTGATCTGGTACATTTTTCAATCTGACATCAAATTCTCGCAACACATAGTGCCCCTTGAAATCCCGTAGGAAAAGTCTAACTCCTTCCGGGGAACAGCAGATTATAGCTCCTAGAGCCTTCAATGTTTTAATTCCTAACAGATTTTCTGGGCATGAGTTTGTAAGTAGCAAATCTGTAACTCGTGATAATGGACCCACAGCCAAGGGTACTGGTTCCGATACTTCATTTACAATAGGCTGTCCTGAGAAACCAAGGGAAACATTCTGTGAGCCTGAGAGGGGTGCCCCTGGAACTTCATTATGGCTGATTGTGGTGCGACTTGCCCCCGTATCAATTAAAAACTTTCTGTCTTTTCCCAATACGTGACTGTGTACATAAGGACCTTCTTGATCTACAGGAATTTCAATAAGAGGCAAGCCACCTTCCCTCTCTAGGCTGTTTCATGTATATCGGGGGTAATCTGGATATGCAGATTGGGCATACTGGTACATCTGTTGTGAAACTTGCTGAGTCGCGGCAATGGGCTGTGGTACTGCTACTGTCTGTGCTGTATGAGATGGAGCATGCATAGGCTGTGTGTTCTGCATGGGCTGTACATTCTGTGAGGTCTGATGCTGAACCTGATCTTGTCTAGGTGGATGCGGTCTCTCTTTAGTTTTACCTGTTGCTATGTTATGTTTCAGGACGGGGCATTCATGTACGTAGTGACCTGGCTGCTTGCAATAATTGCATGTCCCTCTAACGGGAGCTGTAGTGTGACTTGTCTGGGTCCCACCCTTCCTTTGACCGTCGGCTGGGACCGTCTGAGCTACTAACATTTTCATTTTCGTGTCTTTCATACGTTTCTGTTCTTGATCCTGTTCTTCTCTAATTCTATTCTGATGGTATTGTAACATTTGTAACATCTGGGATGGCGTATTTGCCTGCCAAGTACTTTCCACTTTGTACACTCGGTTTTTAACTAATGGTAGGGAGTTCTCGACTAATTTTGATACAAAAAGGTGCGGATATGACTCGCTACTTGGTTTTAGGCCACTATTAATAATGAAAAATTTCTCGAATCTTGAATAGAAGTCACTAGTATCTTCATCATGTTTCTGTTTACAGGACGAGATGGCGTCCCAGTCTTCTTTTCTAGTTGTCAATAATCTTGGCAGGACCTGTACTATTAAACCGGGTAATGCTTTAGTCTTATCCCCAAGGCCTACCCCTGGGACACGTTTACTTTCTTCGTCTTCTATTTCTGCCCATACAATCTTTTTGTCCCCCACCTCCCATTCTTTTTCCTTTAATTTCTCGTAGATGCCCGTAGGCAACAGCACCTTCAACATTTTCATGATATCCTCATACGTGTAATCCCCCATTAGTAACATGTCTTTAAGCTCTCTGTGAAAACCTGCAGGGTCTTTATCATGACACGGGACTAGTTTCTTCATTTCTAACAGTTCTAACTTAGTCAGTGGCGTGTGTACATATACACGTTTCAAGAGGTGATCCGCACCCATAACTGGGTGTACTTCTCGTAAGGGGTTCTGGCTTTCAATGCCACTGCCGCATTGCATGTGGTACATTTTCCTTTCTGAAGGCGGGGCAGGAACATATTCAGGGCTTACGAAAGTGTTATATTTATGTCGTTGTTCTAGAATTATTTGTATTAACTTGGTACTGAAACCTCTCCATCTATCCATGAGTAATGCTTCTAATGTTTCGTGTAAGGGACCTGGATCGGAATGTTGGTTTCTGTATTTCGTGAGGAGGTGCTGAATCATGTATACACCTGCTAATTTCTGTTCGTCTGGGGAAAGGTTCAGAAATGTTTGTGCTAAGGTATCATCATTATATATGTCTGGATTTTCAGCCCATAATATGGCTGACCGGGCTAATTCTTGTTCATCCATCGAATTTAGTACGTGGTACCCCATTCTTTCTTGTAGTCTTTTATCAGTCTCCTGGAACTGATGTTCAGAGGAATTCGGGTTTGTTAAAGCAGAGAGAAAAACTCTCTTGTTTTCTGGACGGATGCCCTTCCTTAGGTAAGTTCCCTTACCTACATACGCTATAGTATCTGTAGTCCTTTCTGGTTCTTCAAGTTCTTCTTCCTCCTCGGAGGAAGCTTTTTCTTTCTCTTTTTGGTGTACTGCTATCACTGCTTTTCTAATTTTCTTGTACATACTGGCTATGCAAGTCCCCTTGTCATGTTTTCCTTCAGCTATATTTTGACCCCACTTGTTCAGTGCATCTAATTCACTCTGATCTGTTCCAGGCCTGTCTCGTTCTCTTATTAGACAATTTATGAAAAATCGTAGTATCTGTGCTTGAACGTCAACTTTCTGTTTCTCCATGGCCTCCTTGATACTGTCAGGGTCTTTCCCTGTCTGAACAAACTCATATATTCTATCTAGACGGTCCTTCATTCCTACATAGCATAACAAGATATCAGTAGCAGATCTTAACCGTAGTGATGCCAATATCATTAGATCGTCTTTTCCGGGTACTGGATCATATCTGCAAACTGAAAGGTTTTCTTTTAATGCGTCAAGGCGGGGTGACCTGAACGTGAGAGGACTCTGCATATCCCTGAGATTGAATCTGTGTGTTAATGGCGGGGTCCGAAGACCCGCGGTCGCACCTCCTGAAGCGGAGGCTTGGGCATTATCTCCCTGTGGAGTCTGTATCTGAACTTGAATTTGTCGTTTAGTAGGATCAGGTAGACGTGGTTTCGGTAGGTCAATTTTGGGTGCGGGAAGTGGTGGGGCTGGCGGAACGGGGGAGGTCTGTCGCGGTACCGGTGGAACATGATCTGGGGGCGTGTTACCACCCCCGTCTCTGTCGGTAGACAAGGTACGAACAGGCAGATTGGTGTAAGCCGGTGCTACGTCCTCTAGATAAGAATTTAGGAATATGTCTTTAGTAGTCTTATGCATTACTTTAGTTGGAATTAATGGCGGCGGTAAGTTTTTCGGTATTTCTGATAGGGCCTCAGGTGTACCCTCGGCCGCAAGATACATACCGTTTACGAGATTGTTTCGGGCACGGTCTATTTGTTCTGTTTTTACTCGGATCCCTTCAGTAACTAATTCGTTTTCTTGGGCTTTTTCTGATTCTTTAAGTCTGTCTTCTCTACGGAGTGCTTTCTCAGCACGCTTGTGTGATTCCTTACGCCAGAATTCTATGGCGTCTTTCTGAGATTGTCTAGCTTTCTTCTTCCATAGCACTTCCTCTACCTTCATGATGCACTCGGCATCCCATGTTCCGGTAACAGGCCATCTGTGTCTTTCGTCTAGATGCTTGGTATAGTCGGCCCATAACTCTAGATACAATATGGCGTCTATGCCATGTTTGTGATACATAAAGTTACCTGGAGTGTCCCTAGGGGGAATAGGAATTTCTTCCTCCAGTATCCCTTTCCTAGTTCCTATCTGCTTTAGCTTGTTGAAAAACGGCATCTTGTTTACTTATTACTGAATGCTCAATCCTTACTACTTAATACTGGATACAGCTAGTTTACACAAGAAACACATTAATGCACATTAAAACGGTCACATTCATACCACGACATTAATCACATGAAAAGACATTTGAGACATAGATGACTACCCCCTATACTGGATGTACTGCTAAACAGTACGGATACACTGGTGTAACAGTGCAGAAATTCAGAAATTCTGAATACTAGATATACTGCTAAACAGTACAGATACACTGCCTAGAAACAGTGCAGACCGGACTTGTGTACCCAAACCCGTCTAGATACGTCCCAGCAATGGTACTCACCGGGAAGCACGGAAACAGAAGGCCTCGGAAAACTCGACTGGACTCGACTCGACTCGGCTCGACTTCGGAAAACTTCGGAAAACTTCGGAAACCTGGTGGGCCTCTTGACACCTCGGACCTTGCTTCTTTCGGCTAGGCTCTGGTCGGGATCCTCCGCACTCCTCACCGCCTCGTCTGGGCACTGATCGCAGTCTTCGTCACCTCCGTGGGTCAGAGGGAGATGCAGGAAATCCTGCCGGTACGCGTAGTTTCCATCTAACTGATGGCAGGGGACATAGCTTGCAACGCACCAACCGGCGCGTGAGGTGGGGGAGGGGTCCCTATTCGGGCGCCAAAATGTCGTAAATATATAATTTACTCTCTTAATTTCTATGCAGGTAAGTACTTAATCAATAATAACTCAAATCGGAAAGAAAGAACCAGAGTCCGTGGTGTTAGAGTTCGTAGGGGTTTTATTCCTCAAAAAGGAATGGTCAGGACCATAATATCATGTTCTTCCCACCGCAGGGGTGGAAGAAGGGATAGAGCGCGCCACATTTTATTGACAGTACATAGCTTATATACTTAATTCATTTCATAAGAAACAGTATAGTAGGCGTAACAGCTGAGAGAAGACAAGATAACAGTGTACACGTGTTGCTAGTACGTAATCAGAAGGCGTGGACTAGGCGTGAACTGGAGGTGTGTGCTAGAAACGTCACGGATGGGTGTCACAAAGGGGTGGCACTAACAGAAATGTTGCAATGTCAGCAGAAATCGGAAGCGTGGATGCGCGCGCAGCTGCATGACGTGTGATAGACATGAAACTGGAGGGGTGCAGGGGACTTGACATTTACACTAACGGAGAGAGACAGAAGTCTGGCATGTCAGATCAACTATTACTTCTATCATATCTGATATCTGATGTTTTAGGAACCATATTATCTGGACGGAAAGGTCTCTAGGGTAGAAGCCATTCTATACTAACTGTGGATACGTGTATAAGCGCCTAAGTGTCTGCATGAGAAGCGTGGGGGCAAGGGGCCTTCCATGGAAGCATGGCAACAGAAGCTATGAATTACTTGCACTGAGACAGGTCGGCCCTTTGGCCCCGTAGCTGAGGGGGATGTTTACTGAAGCTAGTAGGCAGGAATGCATTTTCGAAGAGCGGAACAGATAACTCGAAGGTTATAGTCAGACTTGGCAGAAAGCAGGCTGAGCTGAGCGCGGTGGGCCGCGCTGGAAGTAAGTCAGAGTTCACGGGTACAGAAGCAGCCTGGGCTGAGGCTGTCAGAGTCAGAAGCCAGAAAAGAGGCTCGATGGCAGAAATTCAGGGCCTACTTTGCCAGAGCAGGAAAACATGTAAAGTACACTACAAAAAGACGTTGGCATAGCATACTTAGGAACGGGCTATTTAATCCATTCAGGGTGGATCTGAAAGAGGACAAGTTAACGTTGGACGCAAATGTATTTGCGTCTTCATAACTGACACAGGAGGGAAATTACATGCACTTTAGGCTGGTACATGGAGTCGGTGGGGTACCCGCTAGGGAACACAACTTGACCAAAATTTATATTTCCTCAACTGTGAGGGTTTAAAAAGTGGTTATTCAACATGAGGCATGATCCAATTGACATTTTGAATCATTTTTGGTACAGTCCAAAAAATCAATTTTCGGATGAAAAACGATGACTCCGGACATGTCGAACGTTCCCAAAATGGTCTATAATGATGAAATTTTAACATTTAATCTTTTGACTCTAAATGACTGTCGGATGTGAATTATGACTTTTTCAACTAAAATAAGTGTGTTTAAAGTCATTTCTGTGCCTGAAACGGGTCAAAATTGAAGCTTTTGAGTAAGCAAAACTCTGTAAAAATGGCAATTTTGGTCACTGTGAGGGTTTAAAAAGTGGTTATTCAACATGAGGCATGATCCAATTGACATTTTGAATCATTTTTGGTACAGTCCAAAAAATCAATTTTCGGATGAAAAACGATGACTCCGGACATGTCGAACGTTCCCAAAATGGTCTATAATGATGAAATTTTAACATTTAATCTTTTGACTCTAAATGACTGTTGGATGTGATTTATGACTTTTTCAACTAAAATAAGTGTGTTTAAAGTCATTTCTGTGACTGAAACGGGTCAAAATTGTAGCTTTTGAGTAAGCAAAACTCTGTAAAAATGGCCATTTTGGTCACTGTGAGGGTTTAAAAAGTGGTTATTCAACATGAGGCACGATCCAATTGACATTTTGAATCATTTTTGGTACAGTCCAAAAAATCAATTTTCGGATGAAAAACGATGACTCCGGACATGTCGAACGTTCCCAAAATGGTCTATAATGATGAAATTTTAACATTTAATCTTTTGACTCTAAATGACTGTTGGATGTGAATTATGACTTTTTCAACTAAAATAAGTGTGTTTAAAGTCATTTCTGTGCCTGAAACGGGTCAAAATTAAAGCTTTTGTGTAAGCAAAACTCTGTAAAAATGGCAATTTTGGTCACTGTGAGGGTTTAAAAAGTGGTTATTAAACATGAGGCATGATCCAATTGACATTTTGAATCATTTTTGGTACAGTCCAAAAAATCAATTTTCGGATGAAAAACGATGACTCCGGACATGTCGAACGTTCCCAAAATGGTCTACAATGATGAAATTTTAACATTTAATCTTTTGACTCTAAATGACTGTTGGATGTGAATTATGACTTTTTCAACTAAAATAAGTGTGTTTAAAGTAATTTTTGTGACTGAAACGGGTCCAAATTGAAGCTTTTGAGTAATCAAAACTCTGTAAAAATGGCAATTTTGGTCACTGTGAGGGTTTAGAAAGTGGTTATTCAACATGAGGCATGATCCAATTGACATTTTGAATCATTTTTGGTACAGTCCAAAAAATCGATTTTCGGATGAAAAACGATGACTCCGGACATGTCGAACGTTCCCAAAATGGTCTATAATGATGAAATTTTAACATTTAATCTTTTGACTCTAAATGACTGTTGGATGTGAATTATGACTTTTTCAACTAAAATAAGTGTGTTTAAAGTCATTTCTGTGACTGAAACGGGTCAAAATTGAAGCTTTTGAGTAAGCAAAACTCTGTAAAAATGGCAATTTTGGTCACTGTGAGGGTTTAAAAAGTGGTTATTCAACATGAGGCACGATCCAATTGACATTTTGAATCATTTTTGGTACAGTCCAAAAAATCAATTTTCGGATGAAAAACGATGACTCCGGACATGTCGAACGTTCCCAAAATGGTCTATAATAATGAAATTTTAACATTTAATCTTTTGACTCTAAATGACTGTTGGGTGTGAATTATGACTTTTTCAACTAAAATAAGTGTGTTTAAAGTCATTTCTGTGACTGAAACAGGTAAAAATTGAAGCTTTTGAGTAAGCAAAACTCTGTAAAAATGGCAATTTTGGTCACTGTGAGGGTTTAAAAAGTGGTTATTCAACATGAGGCACGATCCAATTGACATTTTGAATCATTATTGGTACAGTCCAAAAAATCGATTTTCGGATGAAAAACGATGACTCGAGGACATGTCGAACGTTCCCAAAATGGTCTATAACGATGAAATTTTAACATTTAATCTTTTGACTCTAAATGACTGTTGGATGTGAATTATGACTTTTTCAACTAAAATAATTGTGTTTAAAGTCATTTCTGTGACTGAAACCGGTCAAAATTGAAGCTTTTGAGTAAGCAAAACTCTGTAAAAATGGCAATTTTGGTCACTGTGAGGGTTTAAAAAGTGGTTATTCAACATGAGGCATGATCCAATTGACATTTTGAATCATTTTTGGTACAGTCTAAAAAATTGATTTTCGGATGAAAAACGATGACTCCGGACATTTCGAACATTCCCAAAATGGTCTATAATGATGAAATTTTAACATTTAATCTTTTGACTCTAAATGACTGTTGGATGTGAATTATGACTTTTTCAACTAAAATAAGTGTGTTTAAAGTAATTTTCGTGACTGAAACGGGTCAAAATTGAAGCTTTTGAGTAATCAAAACTCTGTAAAAATGGCAATTTTGGTCACTGTGAGGGTTTAAAAAGTGGTTATTCAACATGAGGCATGATCCAATTGACATTTTGAATCATTTTTGGTACAGTCTAAAAAATTGATTTTCGGATGAAAAACGATGACTCCGGACATGTCGAACGTTCCCAAAATGGTCTATAATGATGAAATTTTAACATTTAATCTTTTGGCTCTAAATGACTGTTGGATGTGAATTATGACTTTTTCAACTAAAATAAGTGTGTTTAAAGTCATTTCTGTGCCTGAAACAGGTCAAAATTGAAGCTTTTGAGTAAGCAAAAGTATGTAAAAATGGCAATTTTGGTCACTGTGAGGGTTTAAAAAGTGGTTATTCAACATGAGGCATGATCCAATTGACATTTTGAATCATTTTTGGTACAGTCCAAAAAATCGATTTTCGGATGAAAAACAATGACTCCGGACATGTCGAACGTTCCCAAAATGGTCTATAATGATGAAATTTTAACATTTAATCTTTTGACTCTAAATGACTGTTGGATGTGAATTATGACTTTTTCAACTAAAATAAGTGTGTTTAAAGTCATTTCTGTGACTGAAACTGGTCAAAATTGAAGCTTTTGAGTAAGAAAAACTCTGTAAAAATGGCCATTTGGGTCACTGTGAGGGTTTAAAAAGTGGTTATTCAACATGAGGCACGATCCAATTGACATTTTGAATCATTTTTGGTACAGTCCAAAAAATCGATTTTCGGCTGAAAAACGATGACTCCGGACATGTCGAACGTTCCCAAAATGGTCTATAATGATGAAATGTTAACATTTAATCTTTTGACTCTAAATGACTGTCGGATGTGAATTATGACTTTTTCAACTAAAATAAGTGTGTTTAAAGTCATTTCTGTGCCTGAAACGGGTCAAAATTGAAGCTTTTGAGTAAGCAAAACTCTGTAAAAATGGCAATTTTGGTCACTGTGAGGGTTTAAAAAGTGGTTATTCAACATGAGGCATGATCCAATTGACATTTTGAATAATTTTTGGTACAGTCCAAAAAATCAATTTTCGGATGAAAAACGATGACTCCGGACATGTCGAACGTTCCCAAAATGGTCTATAATGATGAAATTTTAACATTTAATCTTTTGACTCTAAATGACTGTTGGATGTGAATTATGACTTTTTCAACTAAAATAAGTGTGTTTAAAGTCATTTCTGTGACTGAAACAGGTCAAAATTGAAGCTTTTGAGTAAGCAAAACTCTGTAAAAATGGCAATTTTAGTCACTGTGAGGGTTTAAAAAGTGGTTATTCAACATGAGGCATGATTCAATTGACATTTTGAATCATTTTTGGTACAGTCCAAAAAATCGATTTTCGGATGAAAAACGATGACTCCGGACATGTCGAACGTTCCCAAAATGGTCTATAATGATGAAATTTTAACATTTAATCTTTTGACTCCAAATGACTGTTGGATGTGAATTATGACTTTTTCAACTAAAATAAGTGTGTTTAAAGTCATTTCTGTGCCTGAAACGGGTCAAAATTGAAGCTTTTGAGTAAGCAAAACTCTGTAAAAATGGCCATTTTGGTCACTGTGAGGGTTTAAAAAGTGGTTATTCAACATGAGGCATGATCCAATTGACATTTTGAATCATTTTTGGTACAGTCCAAAAAATCAATTTTCGGATGAAAAACGATGACTCCGGACATGTCGAACGTTCCCAAAATGGTCTATAATGACATTTTAACATTTAATCTTTTGACTCTAAATGGCTGTTGGATGTGAATTATGACTTTTTCAACTAAAATAAGTGTGTTTAAAGTCATTTCTGTGCCTGAAACGGGTCAAAATTGAAGCTTTTGAGTAAGCAAAACTCTGTAAAAATGGCAATTTTGGTCACTGTGAGGGTTTAAAAAGTGGTTATTCAACATGAGGCATGATCCAATTGACATTTTGAATCATTTTTGGTACAGTCCAAAAAATCGATTTTCGGATGAAAAACGATGACTCCGGACATGTCGAACGTTCCCAAAATGGTCTATAATGATGAAATTTTAACATTTAATCTTTTGATTCTAAATGACTGTCGGATGTGAATTATGACTTTTTCAACTAAAATAAGTGTGTTTAAAGTCATTTCTGTGCCTAAAACGGGTCAAAATTGAAGCTTTTGAGTAAGCAAAACTCTGTAAAAATGGCAATTTTGGTCACTGTGAGGGTTTAAAAAGTGGTTATTCAACATGAGGCATGATCCAATTGACATTTTGAATCATTTTTGGTACAGTCCAAAAAATCAATTTTCGGATGAAAAACGATGACTCCGGACATGTCGAACGTTCCCAAAATGGTCTATAATGATGAAATTTTAACATTTAATCTTTTGACTCTAAATGACTGTTGGATGTGATTTATGACTTTTTCAACTAAAATAAGTGTGTTTAAAGTCATTTCTGTGACTGAAACGGGTCAAAATTGTAGCTTTTGAGTAAGCAAAACTCTGTAAAAATGGCCATTTTGGTCACTGTGAGGGTTTAAAAAGTGGTTATTCAACATGAGGCACGATCCAATTGACATTTTGAATCATTTTTGGTACAGTCCAAAAAATCAATTTTCGGATGAAAAACGATGACTCCGGACATGTCGAACGTTCCCAAAATGGTCTATAATGATGAAAATTTAACATTTAATCTTTTGACTCTAAATGACTGTTGGATGTGAATTATGACTTTTTCAACTAAAATAAGTGTGTTTAAAGTCATTTCTGTGCCTGAAACGGGTCAAAATTGAAGCTTTTGTGTAAGCAAAACTCTGTAAAAATGGCAATTTTGGTCACTGTGAGGGTTTAAAAAGTGGTTATTAAACATGAGGCATGATCCAATTGACATTGTGAATCATTTTTGGTACAGTCCAAAAAATCAATTTTCGGATGAAAAACGATGACTCCGGACATGTCGAACGTTCCCAAAATGGTCTATAATGATGAAATTTTAACATTTAATCTTTTGACTCTAAATGACTGTTGGATGTGAATTATGACTTTTTCAACTAAAATAAGTGTGTTTAAAGTCATTTCTGTGCCTGAAACGGGTCAAAATTGAAGCTTTTGAGTAAGCAAAACTCTGTAAAAATGGCAATTTTGGTCACTGTGAGGGTTTAAAAAGTGGTTATTCAACATGAGGCACGATCCAATTGACATTTTGAATCATTTTTGGTACAGTCCAAAAAATCGATTTTCGGATGAAAAACGATGACTCCGGACATGTCGAACGTTCCCAAAATGGTCTATAATGATGAAATTTTAACATTTAATCTTTTGACTCTAAATGACTGTTGGGTGTGAATTATGACTTTTTCAACTAAAATAAGTGTGTTTAAAGTCATTTCTGTGACTGAAACAGGTCAAAATTGAAGCTTTTGAGTAAGCAAAACTCTGTAAAAATGGCAATTTTGGTCACTGTGAGGGTTTAAAAAGTGGTTATTCAACATGAGGCACGATCCAATTGACATTTTGAATCATTATTAGTACAGTCCAAAAAATCGATTTTCGGATGAAAAACGATGACTCGAGGACATGTCGAACGTTCCCAAAATGGTCTATAATGATGAAATTTTAACATTTTATCTTTTGACTCTAAATGACTGTTGGATGTGAATTATGACTTTTTCAACTAAAATAATTGTGTTTAAAGTCATTTCTGTGACTGAAACCGGTCAAAATTGAAGCTTTTGAGTAAGCAAAACTCTGTAAAAATGGCAATTTTGGTCACTGTGAGGGTTTAAAAAGTGGTTATTCAACATGAGGCATGATCCAATTGACATTTTGAATCATTTTTGGTACAGTCCAAAAAATCAATTTTCGGATGAAAAACGATGACTCCGGACATGTCGAACGTTCCCAAAATGGTCTATAATGATGAAATTTTAACATTTAATCTTTTGACTCTAAATGACTGTTGGATGTGATTTATGACTTTTTCAACTAAAATAAGTGTGTTTAAAGTCATTTCTGTGACTGAAACGGGTCAAAATTGTAGCTTTTGAGTAAGCAAAACTCTGTAAAAATGGCCATTTTGGTCACTGTGAGGGTTTAAAAAGTGGTTATTCAACATGAGGCACGATCCAATTGACATTTTGAATCATTTTTGGTACAGTCCAAAAAATCAATTTTCGGATGAAAAACGATGACTCCGGACATGTCGAACGTTCCCAAAATGGTCTATAATGATGAAATTTTAACATTTAATCTTTTGACTCTAAATGACTGTTGGATGTGAATTATGACTTTTTCAACTAAAATAAGTGTGTTTAAAGTCATTTCTGTGCCTGAAACGGGTCAAAATTAAAGCTTTTGTGTAAGCAAAACTCTGTAAAAATGGCAATTTTGGTCACTGTGAGGGTTTAAAAAGTGGTTATTAAACATGAGGCATGATCCAATTGACATTTTGAATCATTTTTGGTACAGTCCAAAAAATCAATTTTCGGATGAAAAACGATGACTCCGGACATGTCGAACGTTCCCAAAATGGTCTACAATGATGAAATTTTAACATTTAATCTTTTGACTCTAAATGACTGTTGGATGTGAATTATGACTTTTTCAACTAAAATAAGTGTGTTTAAAGTAATTTTTGTGACTGAAACGGGTCCAAATTGAAGCTTTTGAGTAATCAAAACTCTGTAAAAATGGCAATTTTGGTCACTGTGAGGGTTTAGAAAGTGGTTATTCAACATGAGGCATGATCCAATTGACATTTTGAATCATTTTTGGTACAGTCCAAAAAATCGATTTTCGGATGAAAAACGATGACTCCGGACATGTCGAACGTTCCCAAAATGGTCTATAATGATGAAATTTTAACATTTAATCTTTTGACTCTAAATGACTGTTGGATGTGAATTATGACTTTTTCAACTAAAATAAGTGTGTTTAAAGTCATTTCTGTGACTGAAACGGGTCAAAATTGAAGCTTTTGAGTAAGCAAAACTCTGTAAAAATGGCAATTTTGGTCACTGTGAGGGTTTAAAAAGTGGTTATTCAACATGAGGCACGATCCAATTGACATTTTGAATCATTTTTGGTACAGTCCAAAAAATCGATTTTCGGATGAAAAACGATGACTCCGGACATGTCGAACGTTCCCAAAATGGTCTATAATGATGAAATTTTAACATTTAATCTTTTGACTCTAAATGACTGTTGGGTGTGAATTATGACTTTTTCAACTAAAATAAGTGTGTTTAAAGTCATTTCTGTGACTGAAACAGGTCAAAATTGAAGCTTTTGAGTAAGCAAAACTCTGTAAAAATGGCAATTTTGGTCACTGTGAGGGTTTAAAAAGTGGTTATTCAACATGAGGCACGATCCAATTGACATTTTGAATCATTATTGGTACAGTCCAAAAAATCGATTTTCGGATGAAAAACGATGACTCGAGGACATGTCGAACGTTCCCAAAATGGTCTATAACGATGAAATTTTAACATTTAATCTTTTGACTCTAAATGACTGTTGGATGTGAATTATGACTTTTTCAACTAAAATAATTGTGTTTAAAGTCATTTCTGTGACTGAAACCGGTCAAAATTGAAGCTTTTGAGTAAGCAAAACTCTGTAAAAATGGCAATTTTGGTCACTGTGAGGGTTTAAAAAGTGGTTATTCAACATGAGGCATGATCCAATTGACATTTTGAATCATTTTTGGTACAGTCTAAAAAATTGATTTTCGGATGAAAAACGATGACTCCGGACATGTCGAACATTCCCAAAATGGTCTATAATGATGAAATTTTAACATTTAATCTTTTGACTCTAAATGACTGTTGGATGTGAATTATGACTTTTTCAACTAAAATAAGTGTGTTTAAAGTAATTTTCGTGACTGAAACGGGTCAAAATTGAAGCTTTTGAGTAATCAAAACTCTGTAAAAATGGCAATTTTGGTCACTGTGAGGGTTTAAAAAGTGGTTATTCAACATGAGGCATGATCCAATTGACATTTTGAATCATTTTTGGTACAGTCTAAAAAATTGATTTTCGGATGAAAAACGATGACTCCGGACATGTCGAACATTCCCAAAATGGTCTATAATGATGAAATTTTAACATTTAATCTTTTGGCTCTAAATGACTGTTGGATGTGAATTATGACTTTTTCAACTAAAATAAGTGTGTTTAAAGTCATTTCTGTGCCTGAAACGGGTCAAAATTGAAGCTTTTGAGTAAGCAAAAGTATGTAAAAATGGCAATTTTGGTCACTGTGAGGGTTTAAAAAGTGGTTATTCAACATGAGGCATGATCCAATTGACATTTTGAATCATTTTTGGTACAGTCCAAAAAATCGATTTTCGGATGAAAAACAATGACTCCGGACATGTCGAACGTTCCCAAAATGGTCTATAATGATGAAATTTTAACATTTATTCTTTTGACTCTAAATGACTGTTGGATGTGAATTATGACTTTTTCAACTAAAATAAGTGTGTTTAAAGTCATTTCTGTGACTGAAACTGGTCAAAATTGAAGCTTTTGAGTAAGAAAAACTCTGTAAAAATGGCCATTTGGGTCACTGTGAGGGTTTAAAAAGTGGTTATTCAACATGAGGCACGATCCAATTGACATTTTGAATCATTTTTGGTACAGTCCAAAAAATCGATTTTCGGCTGAAAAACGATGACTCCGGACATGTCGAACGTTCCCAAAATGGTCTATAATGATGAAATTTTAACATTTAATCTTTTGACTCTAAATGACTGTCGGATGTGAATTATGACTTTTTCAACTAAAATAAGTGTGTTTAAAGTCATTTCTGTGCCTGAAACGGGTCAAAATTGAAGCTTTTGAGTAAGCAAAACTCTGTAAAAATGGCAATGTTGGTCACTGTGAGGGTTTAAAAAGTGGTTATTCAACATGAGGCATGATCCAATTGACATTTTGAATAATTTTTGGTACAGTCCAAAAAATCAATTTTCGGATGAAAAACGACGACTCCGGACATGTCGAACGTTCCCAAAATGGTCTATAATGATGAAATTTTAACATTTAATCTTTTGACTCTAAATGACTGTTGGATGTGAATTATGACTTTTTCAACTAAAATAAGTGTGTTTAAAGTCATTTCTGTGACTGAAACAGGTCAAAATTGAAGCTTTTGAGTAAGCAAAACTCTGTAAAAATGGCAATTTTAGTCACTGTGAGGGTTTAAAAAGTGGTTATTCAACATGAGGCATGATTCAATTGACATTTTGAATCATTTTTGGTACAGTCCAAAAAATCGATTTTCGGATGAAAAACGATGACTCCGGACATGTCGAACGTTCCCAAAATGGTCTATAATGATGAAATTTTAACATTTAATCTTTTGACTCTAAATGACTGTTGGATGTGAATTATGACTTTTTCAACTAAAATAAGTGTGTTTAAAGTCATTTCTGTGCCTGAAACGGGTCAAAATTGAAGCTTTTGAGTAAGCAAAACTCTGTAAAAATGGCCATTTTGGTCACTGTGAGGGTTTAAAAAGTGGTTATTCAACATGAGGCATGATCCAATTGACATTTTGAATCATTTTTGGTACAGTCCAAAAAATCAATTTTCGGATGAAAAACGATGACTCCGGACATGTCGAACGTTCCCAAAATGGTCTATAATGACATTTTAACATTTAATCTTTTGACTCTAAATGGCTGTTGGATGTGAATTATGACTTTTTCAACTAAAATAAGTGTGTTTAAAGTCATTTCTGTGCCTGAAACGGGTCAAAATTGAAGCTTTTGAGTAAGCAAAACTCTGTAAAAATGGCAATTTTGGTCACTGTGAGGGTTTAAAAAGTGGTTATTCAACATGAGGCATGATCCAATTGACATTTTGAATCATTTTTGGTACAGTCCAAAAAATCGATTTTCGGATGAAAAACGATGACTCCGGACATGTCGAACGTTCCCAAAATGGTCTATAATGATGAAATTTTAACATTTAATCTTTTGACTCTAAATGACTGTCGGATGTGAATTATGACTTTTTCAACTAAAATAAGTGTGTTTAAAGTCATTTCTGTGCCTGAAACGGGTCAAAATTGAAGCTTTTGAGTAAGCAAAACTCTGTAAAAATGGCAATTTTGGTCACTGTGAGGGTTTAAAAAGTGGTTATTCAACATGAGGCATGATCCAATTGACATTTTGAATCATTTTTGGTACAGTCCAAAAAATCAATTTTCGGATGAAAAACGATGACTCCGGACATGTCGAACGTTCCCAAAATGGTCTATAATGATGAAATTTTAACATTTAATCTTTTGACTCTAAATGACTGTTGGATGTGATTTATGACTTTTTCAACTAAAATAAGTGTGTTTAAAGTCATTTCTGTGACTGAAACGGGTCAAAATTGTAGCTTTTGAGTAAGCAAAACTCTGTAAAAATGGCCATTTTGGTCACTGTGAGGGTTTAAAAAGTGGTTATTCAACATGAGGCACGATCCAATTGACATTTTGAATCATTTTTGGTACAGTCCAAAAAATCAATTTTCGGATGAAAAACGATGACTCCGGACATGTCGAACGTTCCCAAAATGGTCTATAATGATGAAAATTTAACATTTAATCTTTTGACTCTAAATGACTGTTGGATGTGAATTATGACTTTTTCAACTAAAATAAGTGTGTTTAAAGTCATTTCTGTGCCTGAAACGGGTCAAAATTGAAGCTTTTGTGTAAGCAAAACTCTGTAAAAATGGCAATTTTGGTCACTGTGAGGGTTTAAAAAGTGGTTATTAAACATGAGGCATGATCCAATTGACATTTTGAATCATTTTTGGTACAGTCCAAAAAATCAATTTTCGGATGAAAAACGATGACTCCGGACATGTCGAACGTTCCCAAAATGGTCTACAATGATGAAATTTTAACATTTAATCTTTTGACTCTAAATGACTGTTGGATGTGAATTATGACTTTTTCAACTAAAATAAGTGTGTTTAAAGTAATTTTTGTGACTGAAACGGGTCAAAATTGAAGCTTTTGAGTAATCAAAACTCTGTAAAAATGGCAATTTTGGTCACTGTGAGGGTTTAGAAAGTGGTTATTCAACATGAGGCATGATCCAATTGACATTTTGAATCATTTTTGGTACAGTCCAAAAAAATCGATTTTCGGATGAAAAACGATGACTCCGGACATGTCGAACGTTCCCAAAATGGTCTATAATGATGAAATTTTAACATTTAATCTTTTGACTCTAAATGACTGTTGGATGTGAATTATGACTTTTTCAACTAAAATAAGTGTGTTTAAAGTCATTTCTGTGCCTGAAACGGGTCAAAATTGAAGCTTTTGAGTAAGCAAAACTCTGTAAAAATGGCAATTTTGGTCACTGTGAGGGTTTAAAAAGTGGTTATTCAACATGAGGCATGATCCAATTGACATTTTGAATCATTTTTGGTACAGTCCAAAAAATCGATTTTCGGATGAAAAACGATGACTCCGGACATGTCAAACGTTCCCAAAATGGTCTATAATGATGAAATTTTAACATTTAATCTTTTGACTCTAAATGACTGTTGGATGTGAATTATGACTTTTTCAACTAAAATAAGTGTGTTTAAAGTCATTTCTGTGACTGAAACGGGTCAAAATTGAAGCTTTTGAGTAAGCAAAACTCTGTAAAAATGGCCATTTTGGTCACTGTGAGGGTTTAAAAAGTGGTTATTCAACATGAGGCACGATCCAATTGACATTTTGAATCATTTTTGGTACAGTCCAAAAAATCGATTTTCGGATGAAAAACGATGACTCCGGACATGTCGAACGTTCCCAAAATGGTCTATAATGATGAAATTTTAACATTTAATCTTTTGACTCTAAATGACTGTTGGGTGTGAATTATGACTTTTTCAACTAAAATAAGTGTGTTTAAAGTCATTTCTGTGACTGAAACAGGTCAAAATTGAAGCTTTTGAGTAAGCAAAACTCTGTAAAAATGGCAATTTTGGTCACTGTGAGGGTTTAAAAAGTGGTTATTCAACATGAGGCACGATCCAATTGACATTTTGAATCATTATTAGTACAGTCCAAAAAATCGATTTTCGGATGAAAAACGATGACTCGAGGACATGTCGAACGTTCCCAAAATGGTCTATAATGATGAAATTTTAACATTTAATCTTTTGACTCTAAATGACTGTTGGATGTGAATTATGACTTTTTCAACTAAAATAATTGTGTTTAAAGTCATTTCTGTGACTGAAACCGGTCAAAATTGAAGCTTTTGAGTAAGCACAACTCTGTAAAAATGGCAATTTTGGTCACTGTGAGGGTTTAAAAAGTGGTTATTCAACATGAAGCATGATCCAATTGACATTTTGAATCATTTTTGGTACAGTCTAAAAAATTGATTTTCGGATGAAAAACGATGACTCCGGACATGTCGAACATTCCCAAAATGGTCTATAATGATGAAATTTTAACATTTAATCTTTTGACTCTAAATGACTGTTGGATGTGAATTATGACTTTTTCAACTAAAATAAGTGTGTTTAAAGTAATTTTTGTGACTGAAACGGGTCAAAATTGAAGCTTTTGAGTAATCAAAACTCTGTAAAAATGGCAATTTTGGTCACTGTGAGGGTTTAAAAAGTGGTTATTCAACATGAGGCATGATCCAATTGACATTTTGAATCATTTTTGGTACAGTCTAAAAAATTGATTTTCGGATGAAAAACGATGACTCCGGACATGTCGAACGTTCCCAAAATGGTCTATAATGATGACATTTTAACATTTAATCTTTTGGCTCTAAATGACTGTTGGATGTGAATTATGACTTTTCAACTAAAATAAATGTGTTTAAAGTCATTTCTGTGCCTGAAACGGGTCAAAATTGAAGCTTTTGAGTAAGAAAAACTCTGTAAAAATGGCCATTTGGGTCACTGTGAGGGTTTAAAAAGTGGTTATTCAACATGAGGCACGATCCAATTGACATTTTGAATCATTTTTGGTACAGTCCAAAAAATCAATTTTCGGATGAAAAACGATGACTCCAGACATGTCGAACGTTCCCAAAATGGTCTATAATGATGAAATTTTAACATTTAATCTTTTGACTCTAAATGACTGTTGGATGTGAATTATGACTTTTTCAACTAAAATAAGTGTTTTTAAAGTCATTTCTGTGCCTGAAACGGGTCAAAATTGAAGCTTTTGAGTAAGCAAAACTCTGTAAAAATGGCAATTTTGGTCACTGTGAGGGTTTAAAAAGTGGTTATTCAACATGAGGCATGATCCAATTGACATTTTGAATCATTTTTGGTACAGTCCAAAAAATCAATTTTCGGATGAAAAACGATGACTCCGGACATGTCGAACGTTCCCAAAATGGTCTATAATGATGAAATTTTAACATTTAATCTTTTGACTCTAAATGACTGTTGGATGTGATTTATGACTTTTTCAACTAAAATAAGTGTGTTTAAAGTCATTTCTGTGACTGAAACGGGTCAAAATTGTAGCTTTTGAGTAAGCAAAACTCTGTAAAAATGGCCATTTTGGTCACTGTGAGGGTTTAAAAAGTGGTTATTCAACATGAGGCACGATCCAATTGACATTTTGAATCATTTTTGGTACAGTCCAAAAAATCAATTTTCGGATGAAAAACGATGACTCCGGACATGTCGAACGTTCCCAAAATGGTCTATAATGATGAAAATTTAACATTTAATCTTTTGACTCTAAATGACTGTTGGATGTGAATTATGACTTTTTCAACTAAAATAAGTGTGTTTAAAGTCATTTCTGTGCCTGAAACGGGTCAAAATTGAAGCTTTTGTGTAAGCAAAACTCTGTAAAAATGGCAATTTTGGTCACTGTGAGGGTTTAAAAAGTGGTTATTAAACATGAGGCATGATCCAATTGACATTTTGAATCATTTTTGGTACAGTCCAAAAAATCAATTTTCGGATGAAAAACGATGACTCCGGACATGTCGAACGTTCCCAAAATGGTCTACAATGATGAAATTTTAACATTTAATCTTTTGACTCTAAATGACTGTTGGATGTGAATTATGACTTTTTCAACTAAAATAAGTGTGTTTAAAGTAATTTTTGTGACTGAAACGGGTCAAAATTGAAGCTTTTGAGTAATCAAAACTCCGTAAAAATGGCAATTTTGGTCACTGTGAGGGTTTAGAAAGTGGTTATTCAACATGAGGCATGATCCAATTGACATTTTGAATCATTTTTGGTACAGTCCAAAAAATCGATTTTCGGATGAAAAACGATGACTCCGGACATGTCGAACGTTCCCAAAATGGTCTATAATGATGAAATTTTAACATTTAATCTTTTGACTCTAAATGACTGTTGGATGTGAATTATGACTTTTTCAACTAAAATAAGTGTGTTTAAAGTCATTTCTGTGCCTGAAACGGGTCAAAATTGAAGCTTTTGAGTAAGCAAAACTCTGTAAAAATGGCAATTTTGGTCACTGTGAGGGTTTAAAAAGTGGTTATTCAACATGAGGCATGATCCAATTGACATTTTGAATCATTTTTGGTACAGTCCAAAAAATCGATTTTCGGATGAAAAACGATGACTCCGGACATGTCAAACGTTCCCAAAATGGTCTATAATGATGAAATTTTAACATTTAATCTTTTGACTCTAAATGACTGTTGGATGTGAATTATGACTTTTTCAACTAAAATAAGTGTGTTTAAAGTCATTTCTGTGACTGAAACGGGTCAAAATTGAAGCTTTTGAGTAAGCAAAACTCTGTAAAAATGGCCATTTTGGTCACTGTGAGGGTTTAAAAAGTGGTTATTCAACATGAGGCACGATCCAATTGACATTTTGAATCATTTTTGGTACAGTCCAAAAAATCGATTTTCGGATGAAAAACGATGACTCCGGACATGTCGAACGTTCCCAAAATGGTCTATAATGACATTTTAACATTTAATCTTTTGACTCTAAATGGCTGTTGGATGTGAATTATGACTTTTTCAACTAAAATAAGTGTGTTTAAAGTCATTTCTGTGCCTGAAACGGGTCAAAATTGAAGCTTTTGAGTAAGCAAAACTCTGTAAAAATGGCAATTTTGGTCACTGTGAGGGTTTAAAAAGTGGTTATTCAACATGAGGCATGATCCAATTGACATTTTGAATCATTTTTGGTACAGTCCAAAAAATCGATTTTCGGATGAAAAACGATGACTCCGGACATGTCGAACGTTCCCAAAATGGTCTATAATGATGAAATTTTAACATTTAATCTTTTGACTCTAAATGACTGTCGGATGTGAATTATGACTTTTTCAACTAAAATAAGTGTGTTTAAAGTCATTTCTGTGCCTGAAACGGGTCAAAATTGAAGCTTTTGAGTAAGCAAAACTCTGTAAAAATGGCAATTTTGGTCACTGTGAGGGTTTAAAAAGTGGTTATTCAACATGAGGCATGATCCAATTGACATTTTGAATCATTTTTGGTACAGTCCAAAAAATCAATTTTCGGATGAAAAACGATGACTCCGGACATGTCGAACGTTCCCAAAATGGTCTATAATGATGAAATTTTAACATTTAATCTTTTGACTCTAAATGACTGTTGGATGTGATTTATGACTTTTTCAACTAAAATAAGTGTGTTTAAAGTCATTTCTGTGACTGAAACGGGTCAAAATTGTAGCTTTTGAGTAAGCAAAACTCTGTAAAAATGGCCATTTTGGTCACTGTGAGGGTTTAAAAAGTGGTTATTCAACATGAGGCACGATCCAATTGACATTTTGAATCATTTTTGGTACAGTCCAAAAAATCAATTTTCGGATGAAAAACGATGACTCCGGACATGTCGAACGTTCCCAAAATGGTCTATAATGATGAAAATTTAACATTTAATCTTTTGACTCTAAATGACTGTTGGATGTGAATTATGACTTTTTCAACTAAAATAAGTGTGTTTAAAGTCATTTCTGTGCCTGAAACGGGTCAAAATTGAAGCTTTTGTGTAAGCAAAACTCTGTAAAAATGGCAATTTTGGTCACTGTGAGGGTTTAAAAAGTGGTTATTAAACATGAGGCATGATCCAATTGACATTTTGAATCATTTTTGGTACAGTCCAAAAAATCAATTTTCGGATGAAAAACGATGACTCCGGACATGTCGAACGTTCCCAAAATGGTCTACAATGATGAAATTTTAACATTTAATCTTTTGACTCTAAATGACTGTTGGATGTGAATTATGACTTTTTCAACTAAAATAAGTGTGTTTAAAGTAATTTTTGTGACTGAAACGGGTCAAAATTGAAGCTTTTGAGTAATCAAAACTCTGTAAAAATGGCAATTTTGGTCACTGTGAGGGTTTAGAAAGTGGTTATTCAACATGAGGCATGATCCAATTGACATTTTGAATCATTTTTGGTACAGTCCAAAAAAATCGATTTTCGGATGAAAAACGATGACTCCGGACATGTCGAACGTTCCCAAAATGGTCTATAATGATGAAATTTTAACATTTAATCTTTTGACTCTAAATGACTGTTGGATGTGAATTATGACTTTTTCAACTAAAATAAGTGTGTTTAAAGTCATTTCTGTGCCTGAAACGGGTCAAAATTGAAGCTTTTGAGTAAGCAAAACTCTGTAAAAATGGCAATTTTGGTCACTGTGAGGGTTTAAAAAGTGGTTATTCAACATGAGGCATGATCCAATTGACATTTTGAATCATTTTTGGTACAGTCCAAAAAATCGATTTTCGGATGAAAAACGATGACTCCGGACATGTCAAACGTTCCCAAAATGGTCTATAATGATGAAATTTTAACATTTAATCTTTTGACTCTAAATGACTGTTGGATGTGAATTATGACTTTTTCAACTAAAATAAGTGTGTTTAAAGTCATTTCTGTGACTGAAACGGGTCAAAATTGAAGCTTTTGAGTAAGCAAAACTCTGTAAAAATGGCCATTTTGGTCACTGTGAGGGTTTAAAAAGTGGTTATTCAACATGAGGCACGATCCAATTGACATTTTGAATCATTTTTGGTACAGTCCAAAAAATCGATTTTCGGATGAAAAACGATGACTCCGGACATGTCGAACGTTCCCAAAATGGTCTATAATGATGAAATTTTAACATTTAATCTTTTGACTCTAAATGACTGTTGGGTGTGAATTATGACTTTTTCAACTAAAATAAGTGTGTTTAAAGTCATTTCTGTGACTGAAACAGGTCAAAATTGAAGCTTTTGAGTAAGCAAAACTCTGTAAAAATGGCAATTTTGGTCACTGTGAGGGTTTAAAAAGTGGTTATTCAACATGAGGCACGATCCAATTGACATTTTGAATCATTATTAGTACAGTCCAAAAAATCGATTTTCGGATGAAAAACGATGACTCGAGGACATGTCGAACGTTCCCAAAATGGTCTATAATGAT
Organism: Lissotriton vulgaris; assembly: GCF_964263255.1. Taxonomy (NCBI): domain Eukaryota; kingdom Metazoa; phylum Chordata; class Amphibia; order Caudata; family Salamandridae; genus Lissotriton; species Lissotriton vulgaris. The sequence continues at coordinate 165,588 of NW_028252071.1, read as the reverse complement.
GAAATTTTAACATTTAATCTTTTGACTCTAAATGACTGTTGGATGTGAATTATGACTTTTTCAACTAAAATAATTGTGTTTAAAGTCATTTCTGTGACTGAAACCGGTCAAAATTGAAGCTTTTGAGTAAGCACAACTCTGTAAAAATGGCAATTTTGGTCACTGTGAGGGTTTAAAAAGTGGTTATTCAACATGAAGCATGATCCAATTGACATTTTGAATCATTTTTGGTACAGTCTAAAAAATTGATTTTCGGATGAAAAACGATGACTCCGGACATGTCGAACATTCCCAAAATGGTCTATAATGATGAAATTTTAACATTTAATCTTTTGACTCTAAATGACTGTTGGATGTGAATTATGACTTTTTCAACTAAAATAAGTGTGTTTAAAGTAATTTTTGTGACTGAAACGGGTCAAAATTGAAGCTTTTGAGTAATCAAAACTCTGTAAAAATGGCAATTTTGGTCACTGTGAGGGTTTAAAAAGTGGTTATTCAACATGAGGCATGATCCAATTGACATTTTGAATCATTTTTGGTACAGTCTAAAAAATTGATTTTCGGATGAAAAACGATGACTCCGGACATGTCGAACGTTCCCAAAATGGTCTATAATGATGACATTTTAACATTTAATCTTTTGGCTCTAAATGACTGTTGGATGTGAATTATGACTTTTCAACTAAAATAAATGTGTTTAAAGTCATTTCTGTGCCTGAAACGGGTCAAAATTGAAGCTTTTGAGTAAGAAAAACTCTGTAAAAATGGCCATTTGGGTCACTGTGAGGGTTTAAAAAGTGGTTATTCAACATGAGGCACGATCCAATTGACATTTTGAATCATTTTTGGTACAGTCCAAAAAATCAATTTTCGGATGAAAAACGATGACTCCAGACATGTCGAACGTTCCCAAAATGGTCTATAATGATGAAATTTTAACATTTAATCTTTTGACTCTAAATGACTGTTGGATGTGAATTATGACTTTTTCAACTAAAATAAGTGTTTTTAAAGTCATTTCTGTGCCTGAAACGGGTCAAAATTGAAGCTTTTGAGTAAGCAAAACTCTGTAAAAATGGCAATTTTGGTCACTGTGAGGGTTTAAAAAGTGGTTATTCAACATGAGGCATGATCCAATTGACATTTTGAATCATTTTTGGTACAGTCCAAAAAATCAATTTTCGGATGAAAAACGATGACTCCGGACATGTCGAACGTTCCCAAAATGGTCTATAATGATGAAATTTTAACATTTAATCTTTTGACTCTAAATGACTGTTGGATGTGATTTATGACTTTTTCAACTAAAATAAGTGTGTTTAAAGTCATTTCTGTGACTGAAACGGGTCAAAATTGTAGCTTTTGAGTAAGCAAAACTCTGTAAAAATGGCCATTTTGGTCACTGTGAGGGTTTAAAAAGTGGTTATTCAACATGAGGCACGATCCAATTGACATTTTGAATCATTTTTGGTACAGTCCAAAAAATCAATTTTCGGATGAAAAACGATGACTCCGGACATGTCGAACGTTCCCAAAATGGTCTATAATGATGAAAATTTAACATTTAATCTTTTGACTCTAAATGACTGTTGGATGTGAATTATGACTTTTTCAACTAAAATAAGTGTGTTTAAAGTCATTTCTGTGCCTGAAACGGGTCAAAATTGAAGCTTTTGTGTAAGCAAAACTCTGTAAAAATGGCAATTTTGGTCACTGTGAGGGTTTAAAAAGTGGTTATTAAACATGAGGCATGATCCAATTGACATTTTGAATCATTTTTGGTACAGTCCAAAAAATCAATTTTCGGATGAAAAACGATGACTCCGGACATGTCGAACGTTCCCAAAATGGTCTACAATGATGAAATTTTAACATTTAATCTTTTGACTCTAAATGACTGTTGGATGTGAATTATGACTTTTTCAACTAAAATAAGTGTGTTTAAAGTAATTTTTGTGACTGAAACGGGTCAAAATTGAAGCTTTTGAGTAATCAAAACTCCGTAAAAATGGCAATTTTGGTCACTGTGAGGGTTTAGAAAGTGGTTATTCAACATGAGGCATGATCCAATTGACATTTTGAATCATTTTTGGTACAGTCCAAAAAATCGATTTTCGGATGAAAAACGATGACTCCGGACATGTCGAACGTTCCCAAAATGGTCTATAATGATGAAATTTTAACATTTAATCTTTTGACTCTAAATGACTGTTGGATGTGAATTATGACTTTTTCAACTAAAATAAGTGTGTTTAAAGTCATTTCTGTGCCTGAAACGGGTCAAAATTGAAGCTTTTGAGTAAGCAAAACTCTGTAAAAATGGCAATTTTGGTCACTGTGAGGGTTTAAAAAGTGGTTATTCAACATGAGGCATGATCCAATTGACATTTTGAATCATTTTTGGTACAGTCCAAAAAATCGATTTTCGGATGAAAAACGATGACTCCGGACATGTCAAACGTTCCCAAAATGGTCTATAATGATGAAATTTTAACATTTAATCTTTTGACTCTAAATGACTGTTGGATGTGAATTATGACTTTTTCAACTAAAATAAGTGTATTTAAAGTCATTTCTGTGACTGAAACGGGTCAAAATTGAAGCTTTTGAGTAAGCAAAACTCTGTAAAAATGGCCATTTTGGTCACTGTGAGGGTTTAAAAAGTGGTTATTCAACATGAGGCACGATCCAATTGACATTTTGAATCATTTTTGGTACAGTCCAAAAAATCGATTTTCGGATGAAAAACGATGACTCCGGACATGTCGAACGTTCCCAAAATGGTCTATAATGATGAAATTTTAACATTTAATCTTTTGACTCTAAATGACTGTTGGGTGTGAATTATGACTTTTTCAACTAAAATAAGTGTGTTTAAAGTCATTTCTGTGACTGAAACAGGTCAAAATTGAAGCTTTTGAGTAAGCAAAACTCTGTAAAAATGGCAATTTTGGTCACTGTGAGGGTTTAAAAAGTGGTTATTCAACATGAGGCACGATCCAATTGACATTTTGAATCATTATTAGTACAGTCCAAAAAATCGATTTTCGGATGAAAAACGATGACTCGAGGACATGTCGAACGTTCCCAAAATGGTCTATAATGATGAAATTTTAACATTTAATCTTTTGACTCTAAATGACTGTTGGATGTGAATTATGACTTTTTCAACTAAAATAATTGTGTTTAAAGTCATTTCTGTGACTGAAACCGGTCAAAATTGAAGCTTTTGAGTAAGCACAACTCTGTAAAAATGGCAATTTTGGTCACTGTGAGGGTTTAAAAAGTGGTTATTCAACATGAAGCATGATCCAATTGACATTTTGAATCATTTTTGGTACAGTCTAAAAAATTGATTTTCGGATGAAAAACGATGACTCCGGACATGTCGAACATTCCCAAAATGGTCTATAATGATGAAATTTTAACATTTAATCTTTTGACTCTAAATGACTGTTGGATGTGAATTATGACTTTTTCAACTAAAATAAGTGTGTTTAAAGTAATTTTTGTGACTGAAACGGGTCAAAATTGAAGCTTTTGAGTAATCAAAACTCTGTAAAAATGGCAATTTTGGTCACTGTGAGGGTTTAAAAAGTGGTTATTCAACATGAGGCATGATCCAATTGACATTTTGAATCATTTTTGGTACAGTCTAAAAAATTGATTTTCGGATGAAAAACGATGACTCCGGACATGTCGAACGTTCCCAAAATGGTCTATAATGATGACATTTTAACATTTAATCTTTTGGCTCTAAATGACTGTTGGATGTGAATTATGACTTTTCAACTAAAATAAATGTGTTTAAAGTCATTTCTGTGCCTGAAACGGGTCAAAATTGAAGCTTTTGAGTAAGAAAAACTCTGTAAAAATGGCCATTTGGGTCACTGTGAGGGTTTAAAAAGTGGTTATTCAACATGAGGCACGATCCAATTGACATTTTGAATCATTTTTGGTACAGTCCAAAAAATCAATTTTCGGATGAAAAACGATGACTCCAGACATGTCGAACGTTCCCAAAATGGTCTATAATGATGAAATTTTAACATTTAATCTTTTGACTCTAAATGACTGTTGGATGTGAATTATGACTTTTTCAACTAAAATAAGTGTTTTTAAAGTCATTTCTGTGCCTGAAACGGGTCAAAATTGAAGCTTTTGAGTAAGCAAAACTCTGTAAAAATGGCAATTTTGGTCACTGTGAGGGTTTAAAAAGTGGTTATTCAACATGAGGCATGATCCAATTGACATTTTGAATCATTTTTGGTACAGTCTAAAAAATTGATTTTCGGATGAAAAACGATGACTCCGGACATGTCGAACGTTCCCAAAATGGTCTATAATGATGAAATTTTAACATTTAATCTTTTGACTCTAAATGACTGTTGGATGTGAATTATGACTTTTTCAACTAAAATAAGTGTGTTTAAAGTAATTTTTGTGACTGAAACGGGTCAAAATTGAAGCTTTTGAGTAATCAAAACTCTGTAAAAATGGCAATTTTGGTCACTGTGAGGGTTTAAAAAGTGGTTATTCAACATGAGGCATGATCCAATTGACATTTTGAATCATTTTTGGTACAGTCTAAAAAATTGATTTTCGGATGAAAAACGATGACTCCGGACATGTCGAACGTTCCCAAAATGGTCTATAATGATGACATTTTAACATTTAATCTTTTGGCTCTAAATGACTGTTGGATGTGAATTATGACTTTTCAACTAAAATAAATGTGTTTAAAGTCATTTCTGTGCCTGAAACGGGTCAAAATTGAAGCTTTTGAGTAAGAAAAACTCTGTAAAAATGGCCATTTGGGTCACTGTGAGGGTTTAAAAAGTGGTTATTCAACATGAGGCACGATCCAATTGACATTTTGAATCATTTTTGGTACAGTCCAAAAAATCAATTTTCGGATGAAAAACGATGACTCCAGACATGTCGAACGTTCCCAAAATGGTCTATAATGATGAAATTTTAACATTTAATCTTTTGACTCTAAATGACTGTTGGATGTGAATTATGACTTTTTCAACTAAAATAATTGTGTTTAAAGTCATTTCTGTGACTGAAACCGGTCAAAATTGAAGCTTTTGAGTAAGCACAACTCTGTAAAAATGGCAATTTTGGTCACTGTGAGGGTTTAAAAAGTGGTTATTCAACATGAAGCATGATCCAATTGACATTTTGAATCATTTTTGGTACAGTCTAAAAAATTGATTTTCGGATGAAAAACGATGACTCCGGACATGTCGAACATTCCCAAAATGGTCTATAATGATGAAATTTTAACATTTAATCTTTTGACTCTAAATGACTGTTGGATGTGAATTATGACTTTTTCAACTAAAATAAGTGTGTTTAAAGTAATTTTTGTGACTGAAACGGGTCAAAATTGAAGCTTTTGAGTAATCAAAACTCTGTAAAAATGGCCATTTTGGTCACTGTGAGGGTTTAAAAAGTGGTTATTCAACATGAGGCATGATCCAATTGACATTTTGAATCATTTTTGGTACAGTCTAAAAAATTGATTTTCGGATGAAAAACGATGACTCCGGACATGTCGAACGTTCCCAAAATGGTCTATAATGATGACATTTTAACATTTAATCTTTTGGCTCTAAATGACTGTTGGATGTGAATTATGACTTTTCAACTAAAATAAATGTGTTTAAAGTCATTTCTGTGCCTGAAACGGGTCAAAATTGAAGCTTTTGAGTAAGAAAAACTCTGTAAAAATGGCCATTTGGGTCACTGTGAGGGTTTAAAAAGTGGTTATTCAACATGAGGCACGATCCAATTGACATTTTGAATCATTTTTGGTACAGTCCAAAAAATCAATTTTCGGATGAAAAACGATGACTCCAGACATGTCGAACGTTCCCAAAATGGTCTATAATGATGAAATTTTAACATTTAATCTTTTGACTCTAAATGACTGTTGGATGTGAATTATGACTTTTTCAACTAAAATAAGTGTTTTTAAAGTCATTTCTGTGCCTGAAACGGGTCAAAATTGAAGCTTTTGAGTAAGCAAAACTCTGTAAAAATGGCAATTTTGGTCACTGTGAGGGTTTAAAAAGTGGTTATTCAACATGAGGCATGATCCAATTGACATTTTGAATCATTTTTGGTACAGTCCAAAAAATCAATTTTCGGATGAAAAACGATGACTCCGGACATGTCGAACGTTCCCAAAATGGTCTATAATGATGAAATTTTAACATTTAATCTTTTGACTCTAAATGACTGTTGGATGTGATTTATGACTTTTTCAACTAAAATAAGTGTGTTTAAAGTCATTTCTGTGACTGAAACGGGTCAAAATTGTAGCTTTTGAGTAAGCAAAACTCTGTAAAAATGGCCATTTTGGTCACTGTGAGGGTTTAAAAAGTGGTTATTCAACATGAGGCACGATCCAATTGACATTTTGAATCATTTTTGGTACAGTCCAAAAAATCAATTTTCGGATGAAAAACGATGACTCCGGACATGTCGAACGTTCCCAAAATGGTCTATAATGATGAAAATTTAACATTTAATCTTTTGACTCTAAATGACTGTTGGATGTGAATTATGACTTTTTCAACTAAAATAAGTGTGTTTAAAGTCATTTCTGTGCCTGAAACGGGTCAAAATTGAAGCTTTTGTGTAAGCAAAACTCTGTAAAAATGGCCATTTTGGTCACTGTGAGGGTTTAAAAAGTGGTTATTCAACATGAGGCACGATCCAATTGACATTTTGAATCATTATTAGTACAGTCCAAAAAATCGATTTTCGGATGAAAAACGATGACTCGAGGACATGTCGAACGTTCCCAAAATGGTCTATAATGATGAAATTTTAACATTTAATCTTTTGACTCTAAATGACTGTTGGATGTGAATTATGACTTTTTCAACTAAAATAATTGTGTTTAAAGTCATTTCTGTGACTGAAACCGGTCAAAATTGAAGCTTTTGAGTAAGCACAACTCTGTAAAAATGGCAATTTTGGTCACTGTGAGGGTTTAAAAAGTGGTTATTCAACATGAAGCATGATCCAATTGACATTTTGAATCATTTTTGGTACAGTCTAAAAAATTGATTTTCGGATGAAAAACGATGACTCCGGACATGTCGAACATTCCCAAAATGGTCTATAATGATGAAATTTTAACATTTAATCTTTTGACTCTAAATGACTGTTGGATGTGAATTATGACTTTTTCAACTAAAATAAGTGTGTTTAAAGTAATTTTTGTGACTGAAACGGGTCAAAATTGAAGCTTTTGAGTAATCAAAACTCTGTAAAAATGGCAATTTTGGTCACTGTGAGGGTTTAAAAAGTGGTTATTCAACATGAGGCATGATCCAATTGACATTTTGAATCATTTTTGGTACAGTCTAAAAAATTGATTTTCGGATGAAAAACGATGACTCCGGACATGTCGAACGTTCCCAAAATGGTCTATAATGATGACATTTTAACATTTAATCTTTTGGCTCTAAATGACTGTTGGATGTGAATTATGACTTTTCAACTAAAATAAATGTGTTTAAAGTCATTTCTGTGCCTGAAACGGGTCAAAATTGAAGCTTTTGAGTAAGAAAACTCTGTAAAAATGGCCATTTGGGTCACTGTGAGGTTTAAAAAGTGGTTATTCAACATGAGGCACGATCCAATTGACATTTTGAATCATTTTTGGTACAGTCCAAAAAATCAATTTTCGGATGAAAAACGATGACTCCAGACATGTCGAACGTTCCCAAAATGGTCTATAATGATGAAAATTTTAACATTTAATCTTTTGACTCTAAATGACTGTTGGATGTGAATTATGACTTTTTCAACTAAAATAAAGTGTTTTTAAAGTCATTTCTGTGCCTGAAACGGGTCAAAATTGAAGCTTTTGAGTAAGCAAAACTCTGTAAAAATGGCAATTTTGGTCACTGTGAGGGTTTAAAAAGTGGTTATTCAACATGAGGCATGATCCAATTGACATTTTGAATCATTTTTGGTACAGTCTAAAAAATTGATTTTCGGATGAAAAACGATGACTCCGGACATGTCGAACGTTCCCAAAATGGTCTATAATGATGAAATTTTAACATTTAATCTTTTGACTCTAAATGACTGTTGGATGTGAATTATGACTTTTTCAACTAAAATAAGTGTGTTTAAAGTAATTTTTGTGACTGAACGGGTCAAAATTGAAGCTTTTGAGTAATCAAAACTCTGTAAAAATGGCAATTTTGGTCACTGTGAGGGTTTAAAAAGTGGTTATTCAACATGAGGCATGATCCAATTGACATTTTGAATCATTTTTGGTACAGTCTAAAAAATTGATTTTCGGATGAAAAACGATGACTCCGGACATGTCGAACGTTCCCAAAATGGTCTATAATGATGACATTTTAACATTTAATCTTTTGGCTCTAAATGACTGTTGGATGTGAATTATGACTTTTCAACTAAAATAAATGTGTTTAAAGTCATTTCTGTGCCTGAAACGGGTCAAAATTGAGCTTTTGAGTAAGAAAAACTCTGTAAAAATGGCCATTTGGGTCACTGTGAGGGTTTAAAAAGTGGTTATTCAACATGAGGCACGATCCAATTGACATTTTGAATCATTTTTGGTACAGTCCAAAAAATCAATTTTCGGATGAAAAACGATGACTCCAGACATGTCGAACGTTCCCAAAATGGTCTATAATGATGAAATTTTAACATTTAATCTTTTGACTCTAAATGACTGTTGGATGTGAATTATGACTTTTTCAACTAAAATAATTGTGTTTAAAGTCATTTCTGTGACTGAAACCGGTCAAAATTGAAGCTTTTGAGTAAGCACAACTCTGTAAAAATGGCAATTTTGGTCACTGTGAGGGTTTAAAAAGTGGTTATTCAACATGAAGCATGATCCAATTGACATTTTGAATCATTTTTGGTACAGTCTAAAAAATTGATTTTCGGATGAAAAACGATGACTCCGGACATGTCGAACATTCCCAAAATGGTCTATAATGATGAAATTTTAACATTTAATCTTTTGACTCTAAATGACTGTTGGATGTGAATTATGACTTTTTCAACTAAAATAAGTGTGTTTAAAGTAATTTTTGTGACTGAAACGGGTCAAAATTGAAGCTTTTGAGTAATCAAAACTCTGTAAAAATGGCAATTTTGGTCACTGTGAGGGTTTAAAAAGTGGTTATTCAACATGAGGCATGATCCAATTGACATTTTGAATCATTTTTGGTACAGTCTAAAAAATTGATTTTCGGATGAAAAACGATGACTCCGGACATGTCGAACGTTCCCAAAATGGTCTATAATGATGACATTTTAACATTTAATCTTTTGGCTCTAAATGACTGTTGGATGTGAATTATGACTTTTCAACTAAAATAAATGTGTTTAAAGTCATTTCTGTGCCTGAAACGGGTCAAAATTGAAGCTTTTGAGTAAGAAAAACTCTGTAAAAATGGCCATTTGGGTCACTGTGAGGGTTTAAAAAGTGGTTATTCAACATGAGGCACGATCCAATTGACATTTTGAATCATTTTTGGTACAGTCCAAAAAATCAATTTTCGGATGAAAAACGATGACTCCAGACATGTCGAACGTTCCCAAAATGGTCTATAATGATGAAATTTTAACATTTAATCTTTTGACTCTAAATGACTGTTGGATGTGAATTATGACTTTTTCAACTAAAATAAGTGTTTTTAAAGTCATTTCTGTGCCTGAAACGGGTCAAAATTGAAGCTTTTGAGTAAGCAAAACTCTGTAAAAATGGCAATTTTGGTCACTGTGAGGGTTTAAAAAGTGGTTATTCAACATGAGGCATGATCCAATTGACATTTTGAATCATTTTTGGTACAGTCCAAAAAATCAATTTTCGGATGAAAAACGATGACTCCGGACATGTCGAACGTTCCCAAAATGGTCTATAATGATGAAATTTTAACATTTAATCTTTTGACTCTAAATGACTGTTGGATGTGATTTATGACTTTTTCAACTAAAATAAGTGTGTTTAAAGTCATTTCTGTGACTGAAACGGGTCAAAATTGTAGCTTTTGAGTAAGCAAAACTCTGTAAAAATGGCCATTTTGGTCACTGTGAGGGTTTAAAAAGTGGTTATTCAACATGAGGCACGATCCAATTGACATTTTGAATCATTTTTGGTACAGTCCAAAAAATCAATTTTCGGATGAAAAACGATGACTCCGGACATGTCGAACGTTCCCAAAATGGTCTATAATGATGAAAATTTAACATTTAATCTTTTGACTCTAAATGACTGTTGGATGTGAATTATGACTTTTTCAACTAAAATAAGTGTGTTTAAAGTCATTTCTGTGCCTGAAACGGGTCAAAATTGAAGCTTTTGTGTAAGCAAAACTCTGTAAAAATGGCAATTTTGGTCACTGTGAGGGTTTAAAAAGTGGTTATTAAACATGAGGCATGATCCAATTGACATTTTGAATCATTTTTGGTACAGTCCAAAAAATCAATTTTCGGATGAAAAACGATGACTCCGGACATGTCGAACGTTCCCAAAATGGTCTACAATGATGAAATTTTAACATTTAATCTTTTGACTCTAAATGACTGTTGGATGTGAATTATGACTTTTTCAACTAAAATAAGTGTGTTTAAAGTAATTTTTGTGACTGAAACGGGTCAAAATTGAAGCTTTTGAGTAATCAAAACTCTGTAAAAATGGCAATTTTGGTCACTGTGAGGGTTTAGAAAGTGGTTATTCAACATGAGGCATGATCCAATTGACATTTTGAATCATTTTTGGTACAGTCCAAAAAATCGATTTTCGGATGAAAAACGATGACTCCGGACATGTCGAACGTTCCCAAAATGGTCTATAATGATGAAATTTTAACATTTAATCTTTTGACTCTAAATGACTGTTGGATGTGAATTATGACTTTTTCAACTAAAATAAGTGTGTTTAAAGTCATTTCTGTGCCTGAAACGGGTCAAAATTGAAGCTTTTGAGTAAGCAAAACTCTGTAAAAATGGCAATTTTGGTCACTGTGAGGGTTTAAAAAGTGGTTATTCAACATGAGGCATGATCCAATTGACATTTTGAATCATTTTTGGTACAGTCCAAAAAATCGATTTTCGGATGAAAAACGATGACTCCGGACATGTCAAACGTTCCCAAAATGGTCTATAATGATGAAATTTTAACATTTAATCTTTTGACTCTAAATGACTGTTGGATGTGAATTATGACTTTTTCAACTAAAATAAGTGTGTTTAAAGTCATTTCTGTGACTGAAACGGGTCAAAATTGAAGCTTTTGAGTAAGCAAAACTCTGTAAAAATGGCCATTTTGGTCACTGTGAGGGTTTAAAAAGTGGTTATTCAACATGAGGCACGATCCAATTGACATTTTGAATCATTTTTGGTACAGTCCAAAAAATCGATTTTCGGATGAAAAACGATGACTCCGGACATGTCGAACGTTCCCAAAATGGTCTATAATGATGAAATTTTAACATTTAATCTTTTGACTCTAAATGACTGTTGGGTGTGAATTATGACTTTTTCAACTAAAATAAGTGTGTTTAAAGTCATTTCTGTGACTGAAACAGGTCAAAATTGAAGCTTTTGAGTAAGCAAAACTCTGTAAAAATGGCAATTTTGGTCACTGTGAGGGTTTAAAAAGTGGTTATTCAACATGAGGCACGATCCAATTGACATTTTGAATCATTATTAGTACAGTCCAAAAAATCGATTTTCGGATGAAAAACGATGACTCGAGGACATGTCGAACGTTCCCAAAATGGTCTATAATGATGAAATTTTAACATTTAATCTTTTGACTCTAAATGACTGTTGGATGTGAATTATGACTTTTTCAACTAAAATAATTGTGTTTAAAGTCATTTCTGTGACTGAAACCGGTCAAAATTGAAGCTTTTGAGTAAGCACAACTCTGTAAAAATGGCAATTTTGGTCACTGTGAGGGTTTAAAAAGTGGTTATTCAACATGAAGCATGATCCAATTGACATTTTGAATCATTTTTGGTACAGTCTAAAAAATTGATTTTCGGATGAAAAACGATGACTCCGGACATGTCGAACATTCCCAAAATGGTCTATAATGATGAAATTTTAACATTTAATCTTTTGACTCTAAATGACTGTTGGATGTGAATTATGACTTTTTCAACTAAAATAAGTGTGTTTAAAGTAATTTTTGTGACTGAAACGGGTCAAAATTTAAGCTTTTGAGTAATCAAAACTCTGTAAAAATGGCAATTTTGGTCACTGTGAGGGTTTAAAAAGTGGTTATTCAACATGAGGCATGATCCAATTGACATTTTGAATCATTTTTGGTACAGTCTAAAAAATTGATTTTCGGATGAAAAACGATGACTCCGGACATGTCGAACGTTCCCAAAATGGTCTATAATGATGACATTTTAACATTTAATCTTTTGGCTCTAAATGACTGTTGGATGTGAATTATGACTTTTCAACTAAAATAAATGTGTTTAAAGTCATTTCTGTGCCTGAAACGGGTCAAAATTGAAGCTTTTGAGTAAGAAAAACTCTGTAAAAATGGCCATTTGGGTCACTGTGAGGGTTTAAAAAGTGGTTATTCAACATGAGGCACGATCCAATTGACATTTTGAATCATTTTTGGTACAGTCCAAAAAATCAATTTTCGGATGAAAAACGATGACTCCAGACATGTCGAACGTTCCCAAAATGGTCTATAATGATGAAATTTTAACATTTAATCTTTTGACTCTAAATGACTGTTGGATGTGAATTATGACTTTTTCAACTAAAATAAGTGTTTTTAAAGTCATTTCTGTGCCTGAAACGGGTCAAAATTGAAGCTTTTGAGTAAGCAAAACTCTGTAAAAATGGCAATTTTGGTCACTGTGAGGGTTTAAAAAGTGGTTATTCAACATGAGGCATGATCCAATTGACATTTTGAATCATTTTTGGTACAGTCTAAAAAATTGATTTTCGGATGAAAAACGATGACTCCGGACATGTCGAACGTTCCCAAAATGGTCTATAATGATGAAATTTTAACATTTAATCTTTTGACTCTAAATGACTGTTGGATGTGAATTATGACTTTTTCAACTAAAATAAGTGTGTTTAAAGTAATTTTTGTGACTGAAACGGGTCAAAATTGAAGCTTTTGAGTAATCAAAACTCTGTAAAAATGGCAATTTTGGTCACTGTGAGGGTTTAAAAAGTGGTTATTCAACATGAGGCATGATCCAATTGACATTTTGAATCATTTTTGGTACAGTCTAAAAAATTGATTTTCGGATGAAAAACGATGACTCCGGACATGTCGAACGTTCCCAAAATGGTCTATAATGATGACATTTTAACATTTAATCTTTTGGCTCTAAATGACTGTTGGATGTGAATTATGACTTTTCAACTAAAATAAATGTGTTTAAAGTCATTTCTGTGCCTGAAACGGGTCAAAATTGAAGCTTTTGAGTAAGAAAAACTCTGTAAAAATGGCCATTTGGGTCACTGTGAGGGTTTAAAAAGTGGTTATTCAACATGAGGCACGATCCAATTGACATTTTGAATCATTTTTGGTACAGTCCAAAAAATCAATTTTCGGATGAAAAACGATGACTCCAGACATGTCGAACGTTCCCAAAATGGTCTATAATGATGAAATTTTAACATTTAATCTTTTGACTCTAAATGACTGTTGGATGTGAATTATGACTTTTTCAACTAAAATAAGTGTTTTTAAAGTCATTTCTGTGCCTGAAACGGGTCAAAATTGAAGCTTTTGAGTAAGCAAAACTCTGTAAAAATGGCAATTTTGGTCACTGTGAGGGTTTAAAAAGTGGTTATTCAACATGAGGCATGATCCAATTGACATTTTGAATCATTTTTGGTACAGTCCAAAAAATCGATTTTAGGATGAAAAACGATGACTCCGGACATGTCGAACGTTCCCAAAATGGTCTATAATGATGAAATTTTAACATTTAATCTTTTGACTCTAAATGACTGTTGGATGTGAATTATGACTTTTTCAACTAAAATAAGTGTGTTTAAAGTCATTTCTGTGACTGAAACGGGTCAAAATTGAAGCTTTTGAGTAAGCAAAACTCTGTAAAAATGGCAATTTTGGTCACTGTGAGGGTTTAAAAAGTGGGTATTCAACATGAGGCATGATCCAATTGACATTTTGAATCATTTTTGGTACAGTCCAAAAAATCAATTTTCGGATGAAAAACGATGACTCCGGACATGTCGAACGTTCCCAAAATGGTCTATAATGATGAAATTTTAACATTTAACCTTTTGACTCTAAATGACTGTTGGATGTGAATTATGACTTTTTCAACTAAAATAAGTGTGTTTAAAGTAATTTCTGTGACTGAAACGGGTCAAAATTGAAGCTTTTGAGTAATCAAAACTCTGTAAAAATGGCAATTTTGGTCACTGTGAGGGTTTCAAAAGTGGTTATTCAACATGAGGCATGATCCAATTGACATTTTGAATCATTTTTGGTACAGTCCAAAAAATCGATTTTCGGATGAAAAACGATGACTCCGGACATGTCGAACGTTCCCAAAATGGTCTATAATGATGAAATTTTAACATTTAATCTTTTGACTCTAAATGACTGTTGGATGTGAATTATGACTTTTTCAACTAAAATAAGTGTGTTTAAAGTCATTTCTGTGACTGAAACGGGTCAAAATTGAAGCTTTTGAGTAAGCAAAACTCTGTAAAAATGGCCACTTTGGTCACTGTGAGGGTTTAAAAAGTGGTTATTCAACATGAGGCATGATCCAATTGACATTTTGAATCATTTTTGGTACAGTCCAAAAAATCGATTTTCGGATGAAAAACGATGACTCCGGACATGTCAAACGTTCCCAAAATGGTCTATAATGATGAAATTTTAACATTTAATCTTTTGACTCTAAATGACTGTTGGATGTGAATTATGACTTTTTCAACTAAAATAAGTGTGTTTAAAGTCATTTCTGTGACTGAAACGGGTCAAAATTGAAGCTTTTGAGTAAGCAAAACTCTGTAAAAATGGCCATTTTGGTCACTGTGAGGGTTTAAAAAGTGGTTATTCAACATGAGGCACGATCCAATTGACATTTTGAATCATTTTTGGTACAGTCCAAAAAATCGATTTTCGGATGAAAAACGATGACTCCGGACATGTCGAACGTTCCCAAAATGGTCTATAATGATGAAATTTTAACATTTAATCTTTTGACTCTAAATGACTGTTGGGTGTGAATTATGACTTTTTCAACTAAAATAAGTGTGTTTAAAGTCATTTCTGTGACTGAAACAGGTCAAAATTGAAGCTTTTGAGTAAGCAAAACTCTGTAAAAATGGCAATTTTGGTCACTGTGAGGGTTTAAAAAGTGGTTATTCAACATGAGGCACGATCCAATTGACATTTTGAATCATTATTAGTACAGTCCAAAAAATCGATTTTCGGATGAAAAACGATGACTCGAGGACATGTCGAACGTTCCCAAAATGGTCTATAATGATGAAATTTTAACATTTAATCTTTTGACTCTAAATGACTGTTGGATGTGAATTATGACTTTTTCAACTAAAATAATTGTGTTTAAAGTCATTTCTGTGACTGAAACCGGTCAAAATTGAAGCTTTTGAGTAAGCAAAACTCTGTAAAAATGGCAATTTTGGTCACTGTGAGGGTTTAAAAAGTGGTTATTCAACATGAGGCATGATCCAATTGACATTTTGAATCATTTTTGGTACAGTCTAAAAAATTGATTTTCGGATGAAAAACGATGACTCCGGACATGTCGAACATTCCCAAAATGGTCTATAATGATGAAATTTTAACATTTAATCTTTTGACTCTAAATGACTGTTGGATGTGAATTATGACTTTTTCAACTAAAATAAGTGTGTTTAAAGTAATTTTTGTGACTGAAACGGGTCAAAATTGAAGCTTTTGAGTAATCAAAACTCTGTAAAAATGGCAATTTTGGTCACTGTGAGGGTTTAAAAAGTGGTTATTCAACATGAGGCATGATCCAATTGACATTTTGAATCATTTTTGGTACAGTCTAAAAAATTGATTTTCGGATGAAAAACGATGACTCCGGACATGTCGAACGTTCCCAAAATGGTCTATAATGATGACATTTTAACATTTAATCTTTTGGCTCTAAATGACTGTTGGATGTGAATTATGACTTTTCAACTAAAATAAATGTGTTTAAAGTCATTTCTGTGCCTGAAACGGGTCAAAATTGAAGCTTTTGAGTAAGAAAAACTCTGTAAAAATGGCCATTTGGGTCACTGTGTTTAAAGTAATTTTTGTGACTGAAACGGGTCAAAATTGAAGCTTTTGAGTAATCAAAACTCTGTAAAAATGGCCATTTTGGTCACTGTGAGGGTTTAAAAAGTGGTTATTCAACATGAGGCACAATCTAATTGACATTTTGAATCATTTTTGGTACAGTCCAAAAAATCGATTTTCGGATGAAAAACGATGACTCCGGACATGTCGAACGTTCCCAAAATGGTCTATAATGATGAAATTTTAACATTTAATCTTTTGACTCTAAATGACTGTCGGATGTGAATTATGACTTTTTCAACTAAAATAAGTGTGTTTAAAGTCATTTCTGTGCCTGAAACGGGTCAAAATTGAAGCTTTTGAGTAAGCAAAACTCTGTAAAAATGGCAATTTTGGTCACTGTGAGGGTTTAAAAAGTGGTTATTCAACATGAGGCATGATCCAATTGACATTTTGAATAATTTTTGGTACAGTCCAAAAAATCAATTTTCGGATGAAAAACGATGACTCCGGACATGTCGAACGTTCCCAAAATGGTCTATAATGATGAAATTTTAACATTTAATCTTTTGACTCTAAATGACTGTTGGATGTGAATTATGACTTTTTCAACTAAAATAAGTGTGTTTAAAGTCATTTCTGTGACTGAAACAGGTCAAAATTGAAGCTTTTGAGTAAGCAAAACTCTGTAAAAATGGCAATTCTGGTCACTGTGAGGGTTTAAAAAGTGGTTATTCAACATGAGGCATGATCCAATTGACATTTTGAATCATTTTTGGTACAGTCCAAAAAATCGATTTTCGGATGAAAAACGATGACTCCGGACATGTCGAACGTTCCCAAAATGGTCTATAATGATGAAATTTTAACATTTAATCTTTTGACTCTAAATGACTGTTGGATGTGAATTATGACTTTTTCAACTAAAATAAGTGTGTTTAAAGTCATTTCTGTGCCTGAAACGGGTCAAAATTGAAGCTTTTGAGTAAGCAAAACTCTGTAAAAATGGCCATTTTGGTCACTGTGAGGGTTTAAAAAGTGGTTATTCAACATGAGGCACGATCCAATTGACATTTTGAATCATTTTTGGTACAGTCCAAAAAATCAATTTTCGGATGAAAAACGATGACTCCGGACATGTCGAACGTTCCCAAAATGGTCTATAATGATGAAATTTTAACATTTAATCTTTTGACTCTAAATGACTGTTGGATGTGAATTATGACTTTTTCAACTAAAATAAGTGTGTTTAAAGTCATTTCTGTGCCTGAAACGGGTCAAAATTGAAGCTTTTGAGTAAGCAAAACTCTGTAAAAATGGCAATTTTGGTCACTGTGAGGGTTTAAAAAGTGGTTATTCAACATGAGGCATGATCCAATTGACATTTTGAATCATTTTTGGTACAGTCCAAAAAATCAATTTTCGGATGAAAAACGATGACTCCGGACATGTTGAACGTTCCCAAAATGGTCTATAATGATGACATTTTAACATTTAATCTTTTGACTCTAAATGGCTGTTGGATGTGAATTATGACTTTTTCAACTAAAATAAGTGTGTTTAAAGTCATTTCTGTGCCTGAAACGGGTCAAAATTGAAGCTTTTGAGTAAGCAAAACTCTGTAAAAATGGCAATTTTGGTCACTGTGAGGGTTTAAAAAGTGGTTATTCAACATGAGGCATGATCCAATTGACATTTTGAATCATTTTTGGTACAGTCCAAAAAATCGATTTTCGGATGAAAAACGATGACTCCGGACATGTCGAACGTTCCCAAAATGGTCTATAATGATGAAATTTTAACATTTAATCTTTTGACTCTAAATGACTGTCGGATGTGAATTATGACTTTTTCAACTAAAATAAGTGTGTTTAAAGTCATTTCTGTGCCTGAAACGGGTCAAAATTGAAGCTTTTGAGTAAGCAAAACTCTGTAAAAATGGCAATTTTGGTCACTGTGAGGGTTTAAAAAGTGGTTATTCAACATGAGGCATGATCCAATTGACATTTTGAATCATTTTTGGTACAGTCCAAAAAATCAATTTTCGGATGAAAAACGATGACTCCGGACATGTCGAACGTTCCCAAAATGGTCTATAATGATGAAATTTTAACATTTAATCTTTTGACTCTAAATGACTGTTGGATGTGATTTATGACTTTTTCAACTAAAATAAGTGTGTTTAAAGTCATTTCTGTGACTGAAACGGGTCAAAATTGTAGCTTTTGAGTAAGCAAAACTCTGTAAAAATGGCCATTTTGGTCACTGTGAGGGTTTAAAAAGTGGTTATTCAACATGAGGCACGATCCAATTGACATTTTGAATAATTTTTGGTACAGTCCAAAAAATCAATTTTCGGATGAAAAACGATGACTCCGGACATGTCGAACGTTCCCAAAATGGTCTATAATGATGAAATTTTAACATTTAATCTTTTGACTCTAAATGACTGTTGGATGTGAATTATGACTTTTTCAACTAAAATAAGTGTGTTTAAAGTCATTTCTGTGACTGAAACAGGTCAAAATTGAAGCTTTTGAGTAAGCAAAACTCTGTAAAAATGGCAATTTTGGTCACTGTGAGGGTTTAAAAAGTGGTTATTCAACATGAGGCATGATCCAATTGACATTTTGAATCATTTTTGGTACAGTCCAAAAAATCGATTTTCGGATGAAAAACGATGACTCCGGACATGTCGAACGTTCCCAAAATGGTCTATAATGATGAAATTTTAACATTTAATCTTTTGACTCTAAATGACTGTTGGATGTGAATTATGACTTTTTCAACTAAAATAAGTGTGTTTAAAGTCATTTCTGTGCCTGAAACGGGTCAAAATTGAAGCTTTTGAGTAAGCAAAACTCTGTAAAAATGGCAATTTTGGTCACTGTGAGGGTTTAAAAAGTGGTTATTCAACATGAGGCATGATCCAATTGACATTTTGAATCATTTTTGGTACAGTCCAAAAAATCAATTTTCGGATGAAAAACGATGACTCCGGACATGTCGAACGTTCCCAAAATGGTCTATAATGATGACATTTTAACATTTAATCTTTTGACTCTAAATGGCTGTTGGATGTGAATTATGACTTTTTCAACTAAAATAAGTGTGTTTAAAGTCATTTCTGTGCCTGAAACGGGTCAAAATTGAAGCTTTTGAGTAAGCAAAACTCTGTAAAAATGGCAATTTTGGTCACTGTGAGGGTTTAAAAAGTGGTTATTCAACATGAGGCATGATCCAATTGACATTTTGAATCATTTTTGGTACAGTTCAAAAAATCGATTTTCGGATGAAAAACGATGACTCCGGACATGTCGAACGTTCCCAAAATGGTCTATAATGATGAAATTTTAACATTTAATCTTTTGACTCTAAATGACTGTTGGATGTGATTTATGACTTTTTCAACTAAAATAAGTGTGTTTAAAGTCATTTCTGTGCCTGAAACGGGTCAAAATTGAAGCTTTTGAGTAAGCAAAACTCTGTAAAAATGGCAATTTTGGTCACTGTGAGGGTTTAAAAAGTGGTTATTCAACATGAGGCATGATCCAATTGACATTTTGAATCATTTTTGGTACAGTCCAAAAAATCGATTTTCGGATGAAAAACGATGACTCCGGACATGTCGAACGTTCCCAAAATGGTCTATAATGATGAAATTTTAACATTTAATCTTTTGACTCTAAATGACTGTCGGATGTGAATTATGACTTTTTCAACTAAAATAAGTGTGTTTAAAGTCATTTCTGTGCCTGAAACGGGTCAAAATTGAAGCTTTTGAGTAAGCAAAACTCTGTAAAAATGGCAATTTTGGTCACTGTGAGGGTTTAAAAAGTGGTTATTCAACATGAGGCATGATCCAATTGACATTTTGAATCATTTTTGGTACAGTCCAAAAAATCAATTTTCGGATGAAAAACGATGACTCCGGACATGTCGAACGTTCCCAAAATGGTCTATAATGATGAAATTTTAACATTTAATCTTTTGACTCTAAATGACTGTTGGATGTGATTTATGACTTTTTCAACTAAAATAAGTGTGTTTAAAGTCATTTCTGTGACTGAAACGGGTCAAAATTGTAGCTTTTGAGTAAGCAAAACTCTGTAAAAATGGCCATTTTGGTCACTGTGAGGGTTTAAAAAGTGGTTATTCAACATGAGGCACGATCCAATTGACATTTTGAATCATTTTTGGTACAGTCCAAAAAATCAATTTTCGGATGAAAAACGATGACTCCGGACATGTCGAACGTTCCCAAAATGGTCTATAATGATGAAATTTTAACATTTAATCTTTTGACTCTAAATGACTGTTGGATGTGAATTATGACTTTTTCAACTAAAATAAGTGTGTTTAAAGTCATTTCTGTGACTGAAACAGGTCAAAATTGAAGCTTTTGAGTAAGCAAAACTCTTTAAAAATGGCAATTCTGGTCACTGTGAGGGTTTAAAAAGTGGTTATTCAACATGAGGCATGATCCAATTGACATTTTGAATCATTTTTGGTACAGTCCAAAAAATCGATTTTCGGATGAAAAACGATGACTCCGGACATGTCGAACGTTCCCAAAATGGTCTATAATGATGAAATTTTAACATTTAATCTTTTGACTCTAAATGACTGTTGGATGTGAATTATGACTTTTTCAACTAAAATAAGTGTGTTTAAAGTCATTTCTGTGACTGAAACGGGTCAAAATTGAAGCTTTTGAGTAAGCAAAACTCTGTAAAAATGGCCATTTTGGTCACTGTGAGGGTTTAAAAAGTGGTTATTCAACATGAGGCATGATCCAATTGACATTTTGAATCATTTTTGGTACAGTCCAAAAAATCAATTTTCGGATGAAAAACGATGACTCCGGACATGTCGAACGTTCCCAAAATGGTCTATAATGATGACATTTTAACATTTAATCTTTTGACTCTAAATGGCTGTTGGATGTGAATTATGACTTTTTCAACTAAAATAAGTGTGTTTAAAGTCATTTCTGTGCCTGAAACGGGTCAAAATTGAAGCTTTTGAGTAAGCAAAACTCTGTAAAAATGGCAATTTTGGTCACTGTGAGGGTTTAAAAAGTGGTTATTCAACATGAGGCATGATCCAATTGACATTTTGAATCATTTTTGGTTCAGTCCAAAAAATCAATTTTCGGATGAAAAACGATGACTCCGGACATGTCGAACGTTCCCAAAATGGTCTACAATGATGAAATTTTAACATTTAATCTTTTGACTCTAAATGACTGTTGGATGTGAATTATGACTTTTTCAACTAAAATAAGTGTGTTTAAAGTAATTTTTGTGACTGAAACGGGTCAAAATTGAAGCTTTTGAGTAATCAAAACTCTGTAAAAATGGCCATTTTGGTCACTGTGAGGGTTTAAAAAGTGGTTATTCAACATGAGGCACGATCTAATTGACATTTTGAATCATTTTTGGTACAGTCCAAAAAATCGATTTTCGGATGAAAAAAACGATGACTCCGGACATGTCGAACGTTCCCAAAATGGTCTATAATGATGAAATTTTAACATTTAATCTTTTGACTCTAAATGACTGTTGGATGTGAATTATGACTTTTTCAACTAAAATAAGTGTGTTTAAAGTCATTTCTGTGACTGAAACGGGTCAAAATTGAAGCTTTTGAGTAAGCAAAACTCTGTAAAAATGGCCATTTTGGTCACTGTGAGGGTTTAAAAAGTGGTTATTCAACATGAGGCACGATCCAATTGACATTTTGAATCATTTTTGGTACAGTCCAAAAAATCAATTTTCGGATGAAAAACGATGACTCCGGACATGTCGAACGTTCCCAAAATGGTCTATAATGATGAAATTTTAACATTTAATCTTTTGACTCTAAATGACTGTTGGATGTGAATTATGACTTTTTCAACTAAAATAAGTGTGTTTAAAGTCATTTCTGTGCCTGAAACGGGTCAAAATTGAAGCTTTTGAGTAAGCAAAACTCTGTAAAAATGGCAATTTTGGTCACTGTGAGGGTTTAAAAAGTGGTTATTCAACATGAGGCATGATCCAATTGACATTTTGAATCATTTTTGGTACAGTCCAAAAAATCAATTTTCGGATGAAAAACGATGACTCCGGACATGTCGAACGTTCCCAAAATGGTCTATGATGACATTTTAACATTTAATCTTTTGACTCTAAATGGCTGTTGGATGTGAATTATGACTTTTTCAACTAAAATAAGTGTGTTTAAAGTCATTTCTGTGCCTGAAACGGGTCAAAATTGAAGCTTTTGAGTAAGCAAAACTCTGTAAAAATGGCAATTTTGGTCACTGTGAGGGTTTAAAAAGTGGTTATTCAACATGAGGCATGATCCAATTGACATTTTGAATCATTTTTGGTACAGTTCAAAAAATCGATTTTCGGATGAAAAACGATGACTCCGGACATGTCGAACGTTCCCAAAATGGTCTATAATGATGAAATTTTAACATTTAATCTTTTGACTCTAAATGACTGTTGGATGTGATTTATGACTTTTTCAACTAAAATAAGTGTGTTTAAAGTCATTTCTGTGCCTGAAACGGGTCAAAATTGAAGCTTTTGAGTAAGCAAAACTCTGTAAAAATGGCAATTTTGGTCACTGTGAGGGTTTAAAAAGTGGTTATTCAACATGAGGCATGATCCAATTGACATTTTGAATCATTTTTGGTACAGTTCAAAAAATCGATTTTCGGATGAAAAACGATGACTCCGGACATGTCGAACGTTCCCAAAATGGTCTATAATGATGAAATTTTAACATTTAATCTTTTGACTCTAAATGACTGTTGGATGTGATTTATGACTTTTTCAACTAAAATAAGTGTGTTTAAAGTCATTTCTGTGCCTGAAACGGGTCAAAATTGAAGCTTTTGAGTAAGCAAAACTCTGTAAAAATGGCAATTTTGGTCACTGTGAGGGTTTAAAAAGTGGTTATTCAACATGAGGCATGATCCAATTGACATTTTGAATCATTTTTGGTACAGTCCAAAAAATCGATTTTCGGATGAAAAACGATGACTCCGGACATGTCGAACGTTCCCAAAATGGTCTATAATGATGAAATTTTAACATTTAATCTTTTGACTCTAAATGACTGTCGGATGTGAATTATGACTTTTTCAACTAAAATAAGTGTGTTTAAAGTCATTTCTGTGCCTGAAACGGGTCAAAATTGAAGCTTTTGAGTAAGCAAAACTCTGTAAAAATGGCAATTTTGGTCACTGTGAGGGTTTAAAAAGTGGTTATTCAACATGAGGCATGATCCAATTGACATTTTGAATCATTTTTGGTACAGTCCAAAAAATCAATTTTCGGATGAAAAACGATGACTCCGGACATGTCGAACGTTCCCAAAATGGTCTATAATGATGAAATTTTAACATTTAATCTTTTGACTCTAAATGACTGTTGGATGTGATTTATGACTTTTTCAACTAAAATAAGTGTGTTTAAAGTCATTTCTGTGACTGAAACGGGTCAAAATTGTAGCTTTTGAGTAAGCAAAACTCTGTAAAAATGGCCATTTTGGTCACTGTGAGGGTTTAAAAAGTGGTTATTCAACATGAGGCACGATCCAATTGACATTTTGAATCATTTTTGGTACAGTCCAAAAAATCAATTTTCGGATGAAAAACGATGACTCCGGACATGTCGAACGTTCCCAAAATGGTCTATAATGATGAAATTTTAACATTTAATCTTTTGACTCTAAATGACTGTTGGATGTGAATTATGACTTTTTCAACTAAAATAAGTGTGTTTAAAGTCATTTCTGTGACTGAAACAGGTCAAAATTGAAGCTTTTGAGTAAGCAAAACTCTGTAAAAATGGCAATTTTGGTCACTGTGAGGGTTTAAAAAGTGGTTATTCAACATGAGGCATGATCCAATTGACATTTTGAATCATTTTTGGTACAGTCCAAAAAATCGATTTTCGGATGAAAAACGATGACTCCGGACATGTCGAACGTTCCCAAAATGGTCTATAATGATGAAATTTTAACATTTAATCTTTTGACTCTAAATGACTGTTGGATGTGAATTATGACTTTTTCAACTAAAATAAGTGTGTTTAAAGTCATTTCTGTGACTGAAACGGGTCAAAATTGAAGCTTTTGAGTAAGCAAAACTCTGTAAAAATGGCCATTTTGGTCACTGTGAGGGTTTAAAAAGTGGTTATTCAACATGAGGCATGATCCAATTGACATTTTGAATCATTTTTGGTACAGTCCAAAAAATCAATTTTCGGATGAAAAACGATGACTCCGGACATGTCGAACGTTCCCAAAATGGTCTATAATGATGACATTTTAACATTTAATCTTTTGACTCTAAATGGCTGTTGGATGTGAATTATGACTTTTTCAACTAAAATAAGTGTGTTTAAAGTCATTTCTGTGCCTGAAACGGGTCAAAATTGAAGCTTTTGAGTAAGCAAAACTCTGTAAAAATGGCAATTTTGGTCACTGTGAGGGTTTAAAAAGTGGTTATTCAACATGAGGCATGATCCAATTGACATTTTGAATCATTTTTGGTTCAGTCCAAAAAATCAATTTTCGGATGAAAAACGATGACTCCGGACATGTCGAACGTTCCCAAAATGGTCTACAATGATGAAATTTTAACATTTAATCTTTTGACTCTAAATGACTGTTGGATGTGAATTATGACTTTTTCAACTAAAATAAGTGTGTTTAAAGTAATTTTTGTGACTGAAACGGGTCAAAATTGAAGCTTTTGAGTAATCAAAACTCTGTAAAAATGGCCATTTTGGTCACTGTGAGGGTTTAAAAAGTGGTTATTCAACATGAGGCACGATCTAATTGACATTTTGAATCATTTTTGGTACAGTCCAAAAAATCGATTTTCGGATGAAAAAAACGATGACTCCGGACATGTCGAACGTTCCCAAAATGGTCTATAATGATGAAATTTTAACATTTAATCTTTTGACTCTAAATGACTGTCGGATGTGAATTATGACTTTTTCAACTAAAATAAGTGTGTTTAAAGTCATTTCTGTGCCTGAAACGGGTCAAAATTGAAGCTTTTGAGTAAGCAAAACTCTGTAAAAATGGCAATTTTGGTCACTGTGAGGGTTTAAAAAGTGGTTATTCAACATGAGGCATGATCCAATTGACATTTTGAATAATTTTTGGTACAGTCCAAAAAATCAATTTTCGGATGAAAAACGATGACTCCGGACATGTCGAACGTTCCCAAAATGGTCTATAATGATGAAATTTTAACATTTAATCTTTTGACTCTAAATGACTGTTGGATGTGAATTATGACTTTTTCAACTAAAATAAGTGTGTTTAAAGTCATTTCTGTGACTGAAACAGGTCAAAATTGAAGCTTTTGAGTAAGCAAAACTCTGTAAAAATGGCAATTCTGGTCACTGTGAGGGTTTAAAAAGTGGTTATTCAACATGAGGCATGATCCAATTGACATTTTGAATCATTTTTGGTACAGTCCAAAAAATCGATTTTCGGATGAAAAACGATGACTCCGGACATGTCGAACGTTCCCAAAATGGTCTATAATGATGAAATTTTAACATTTAATCTTTTGACTCTAAATGACTGTTGGATGTGAATTATGACTTTTTCAACTAAAATAAGTGTGTTTAAAGTCATTTCTGTGACTGAAACGGGTCAAAATTGAAGCTTTTGAGTAAGCAAAACTCTGTAAAAATGGCCATTTTGGTCACTGTGAGGGTTTAAAAAGTGGTTATTCAACATGAGGCACGATCCAATTGACATTTTGAATCATTTTTGGTACAGTCCAAAAAATCAATTTTCGGATGAAAAACGATGACTCCGGACATGTCGAACGTTCCCAAAATGGTCTATAATGATGAAATTTTAACATTTAATCTTTTGACTCTAAATGACTGTTGGATGTGAATTATGACTTTTTCAACTAAAATAAGTGTGTTTAAAGTCATTTCTGTGCCTGAAACGGGTCAAAATTGAAGCTTTTGAGTAAGCAAAACTCTGTAAAAATGGCAATTTTGGTCACTGTGAGGGTTTAAAAAGTGGTTATTCAACATGAGGCATGATCCAATTGACATTTTGAATCATTTTTGGTACAGTCCAAAAAATCAATTTTCGGATGAAAAACGATGACTCCGGACATGTCGAACGTTCCCAAAATGGTCTATGATGACATTTTAACATTTAATCTTTTGACTCTAAATGGCTGTTGGATGTGAATTATGACTTTTTCAACTAAAATAAGTGTGTTTAAAGTCATTTCTGTGCCTGAAACGGGTCAAAATTGAAGCTTTTGAGTAAGCAAAACTCTGTAAAAATGGCAATTTTGGTCACTGTGAGGGTTTAAAAAGTGGTTATTCAACATGAGGCATGATCCAATTGACATTTTGAATCATTTTTGGTACAGTTCAAAAAATCGATTTTCGGATGAAAAACGATGACTCCGGACATGTCGAACGTTCCCAAAATGGTCTATAATGATGAAATTTTAACATTTAATCTTTTGACTCTAAATGACTGTTGGATGTGATTTATGACTTTTTCAACTAAAATAAGTGTGTTTAAAGTCATTTCTGTGCCTGAAACGGGTCAAAATTGAAGCTTTTGAGTAAGCAAAACTCTGTAAAAATGGCAATTTTGGTCACTGTGAGGGTTTAAAAAGTGGTTATTCAACATGAGGCATGATCCAATTGACATTTTGAATCATTTTTGGTACAGTCCAAAAAATCGATTTTCGGATGAAAAACGATGACTCCGGACATGTCGAACGTTCCCAAAATGGTCTATAATGATGAAATTTTAACATTTAATCTTTTGACTCTAAATGACTGTCGGATGTGAATTATGACTTTTTCAACTAAAATAAGTGTGTTTAAAGTCATTTCTGTGCCTGAAACGGGTCAAAATTGAAGCTTTTGAGTAAGCAAAACTCTGTAAAAATGGCAATTTTGGTCACTGTGAGGGTTTAAAAAGTGGTTATTCAACATGAGGCATGATCCAATTGACATTTTGAATCATTTTTGGTACAGTCCAAAAAATCAATTTTCGGATGAAAAACGATGACTCCGGACATGTCGAACGTTCCCAAAATGGTCTATAATGATGAAATTTTAACATTTAATCTTTTGACTCTAAATGACTGTTGGATGTGATTTATGACTTTTTCAACTAAAATAAGTGTGTTTAAAGTCATTTCTGTGACTGAAACGGGTCAAAATTGTAGCTTTTGAGTAAGCAAAACTCTGTAAAAATGGCCATTTTGGTCACTGTGAGGGTTTAAAAAGTGGTTATTCAACATGAGGCACGATCCAATTGACATTTTGAATCATTTTTGGTACAGTCCAAAAAATCAATTTTCGGATGAAAAACGATGACTCCGGACATGTCGAACGTTCCCAAAATGGTCTATAATGATGAAATTTTAACATTTAATCTTTTGACTCTAAATGACTGTTGGATGTGAATTATGACTTTTTCAACTAAAATAAGTGTGTTTAAAGTCATTTCTGTGACTGAAACAGGTCAAAATTGAAGCTTTTGAGTAAGCAAAACTCTGTAAAAATGGCAATTTTGGTCACTGTGAGGGTTTAAAAAGTGGTTATTCAACATGAGGCATGATCCAATTGACATTTTGAATCATTTTTGGTACAGTCCAAAAAATCGATTTTCGGATGAAAAACGATGACTCCGGACATGTCGAACGTTCCCAAAATGGTCTATAATGATGAAATTTTAACATTTAATCTTTTGACTCTAAATGACTGTTGGATGTGAATTATGACTTTTTCAACTAAAATAAGTGTGTTTAAAGTCATTTCTGTGACTGAAACGGGTCAAAATTGAAGCTTTTGAGTAAGCAAAACTCTGTAAAAATGGCCATTTTGGTCACTGTGAGGGTTTAAAAAGTGGTTATTCAACATGAGGCATGATCCAATTGACATTTTGAATCATTTTTGGTACAGTCCAAAAAATCAATTTTCGGATGAAAAACGATGACTCCGGAC
Organism: Lissotriton vulgaris; assembly: GCF_964263255.1. NCBI lineage: Eukaryota > Metazoa > Chordata > Amphibia > Caudata > Salamandridae > Lissotriton > Lissotriton vulgaris. The sequence continues at coordinate 137,241 of NW_028252071.1, read as the reverse complement.
ATGTCGAACGTTCCCAAAATGGTCTATAATGATGACATTTTAACATTTAATCTTTTGACTCTAAATGGCTGTTGGATGTGAATTATGACTTTTTCAACTAAAATAAGTGTGTTTAAAGTCATTTCTGTGCCTGAAACGGGTCAAAATTGAAGCTTTTGAGTAAGCAAAACTCTGTAAAAATGGCAATTTTGGTCACTGTGAGGGTTTAAAAAGTGGTTATTCAACATGAGGCATGATCCAATTGACATTTTGAATCATTTTTGGTTCAGTCCAAAAAATCAATTTTCGGATGAAAAACGATGACTCCGGACATGTCGAACGTTCCCAAAATGGTCTACAATGATGAAATTTTAACATTTAATCTTTTGACTCTAAATGACTGTTGGATGTGAATTATGACTTTTTCAACTAAAATAAGTGTGTTTAAAGTAATTTTTGTGACTGAAACGGGTCAAAATTGAAGCTTTTGAGTAATCAAAACTCTGTAAAAATGGCCATTTTGGTCACTGTGAGGGTTTAAAAAGTGGTTATTCAACATGAGGCACGATCTAATTGACATTTTGAATCATTTTTGGTACAGTCCAAAAAATCGATTTTCGGATGAAAAAAACGATGACTCCGGACATGTCGAACGTTCCCAAAATGGTCTATAATGATGAAATTTTAACATTTAATCTTTTGACTCTAAATGACTGTCGGATGTGAATTATGACTTTTTCAACTAAAATAAGTGTGTTTAAAGTCATTTCTGTGCCTGAAACGGGTCAAAATTGAAGCTTTTGAGTAAGCAAAACTCTGTAAAAATGGCAATTTTGGTCACTGTGAGGGTTTAAAAAGTGGTTATTCAACATGAGGCATGATCCAATTGACATTTTGAATAATTTTTGGTACAGTCCAAAAAATCAATTTTCGGATGAAAAACGATGACTCCGGACATGTCGAACGTTCCCAAAATGGTCTATAATGATGAAATTTTAACATTTAATCTTTTGACTCTAAATGACTGTTGGATGTGAATTATGACTTTTTCAACTAAAATAAGTGTGTTTAAAGTCATTTCTGTGACTGAAACAGGTCAAAATTGAAGCTTTTGAGTAAGCAAAACTCTGTAAAAATGGCAATTCTGGTCACTGTGAGGGTTTAAAAAGTGGTTATTCAACATGAGGCATGATCCAATTGACATTTTGAATCATTTTTGGTACAGTCCAAAAAATCGATTTTCGGATGAAAAACGATGACTCCGGACATGTCGAACGTTCCCAAAATGGTCTATAATGATGAAATTTTAACATTTAATCTTTTGACTCTAAATGACTGTTGGATGTGAATTATGACTTTTTCAACTAAAATAAGTGTGTTTAAAGTCATTTCTGTGACTGAAACGGGTCAAAATTGAAGCTTTTGAGTAAGCAAAACTCTGTAAAAATGGCCATTTTGGTCACTGTGAGGGTTTAAAAAGTGGTTATTCAACATGAGGCACGATCCAATTGACATTTTGAATCATTTTTGGTACAGTCCAAAAAATCAATTTTCGGATGAAAAACGATGACTCCGGACATGTCGAACGTTCCCAAAATGGTCTATAATGATGAAATTTTAACATTTAATCTTTTGACTCTAAATGACTGTTGGATGTGAATTATGACTTTTTCAACTAAAATAAGTGTGTTTAAAGTCATTTCTGTGCCTGAAACGGGTCAAAATTGAAGCTTTTGAGTAAGCAAAACTCTGTAAAAATGGCAATTTTGGTCACTGTGAGGGTTTAAAAAGTGGTTATTCAACATGAGGCATGATCCAATTGACATTTTGAATCATTTTTGGTACAGTCCAAAAAATCAATTTTCGGATGAAAAACGATGACTCCGGACATGTCGAACGTTCCCAAAATGGTCTATGATGACATTTTAACATTTAATCTTTTGACTCTAAATGGCTGTTGGATGTGAATTATGACTTTTTCAACTAAAATAAGTGTGTTTAAAGTCATTTCTGTGCCTGAAACGGGTCAAAATTGAAGCTTTTGAGTAAGCAAAACTCTGTAAAAATGGCAATTTTGGTCACTGTGAGGGTTTAAAAAGTGGTTATTCAACATGAGGCATGATCCAATTGACATTTTGAATCATTTTTGGTACAGTCCAAAAAATCAATTTTCGGATGAAAAACGATGACTCCGGACATGTCGAACGTTCCCAAAATGGTCTATGATGACATTTTAACATTTAATCTTTTGACTCTAAATGGCTGTTGGATGTGAATTATGACTTTTTCAACTAAAATAAGTGTGTTTAAAGTCATTTCTGTGCCTGAAACGGGTCAAAATTGAAGCTTTTGAGTAAGCAAAACTCTGTAAAAATGGCAATTTTGGTCACTGTGAGGGTTTAAAAAGTGGTTATTCAACATGAGGCATGATCCAATTGACATTTTGAATCATTTTTGGTACAGTTCAAAAAATCGATTTTCGGATGAAAAACGATGACTCCGGACATGTCGAACGTTCCCAAAATGGTCTATAATGATGAAATTTTAACATTTAATCTTTTGACTCTAAATGACTGTTGGATGTGATTTATGACTTTTTCAACTAAAATAAGTGTGTTTAAAGTCATTTCTGTGCCTGAAACGGGTCAAAATTGAAGCTTTTGAGTAAGCAAAACTCTGTAAAAATGGCAATTTTGGTCACTGTGAGGGTTTAAAAAGTGGTTATTCAACATGAGGCATGATCCAATTGACATTTTGAATCATTTTTGGTACAGTCCAAAAAATCGATTTTCGGATGAAAAACGATGACTCCGGACATGTCGAACGTTCCCAAAATGGTCTATAATGATGAAATTTTAACATTTAATCTTTTGACTCTAAATGACTGTCGGATGTGAATTATGACTTTTTCAACTAAAATAAGTGTGTTTAAAGTCATTTCTGTGCCTGAAACGGGTCAAAATTGAAGCTTTTGAGTAAGCAAAACTCTGTAAAAATGGCAATTTTGGTCACTGTGAGGGTTTAAAAAGTGGTTATTCAACATGAGGCATGATCCAATTGACATTTTGAATCATTTTTGGTACAGTCCAAAAAATCAATTTTCGGATGAAAAACGATGACTCCGGACATGTCGAACGTTCCCAAAATGGTCTATAATGATGAAATTTTAACATTTAATCTTTTGACTCTAAATGACTGTTGGATGTGATTTATGACTTTTTCAACTAAAATAAGTGTGTTTAAAGTCATTTCTGTGACTGAAACGGGTCAAAATTGTAGCTTTTGAGTAAGCAAAACTCTGTAAAAATGGCCATTTTGGTCACTGTGAGGGTTTAAAAAGTGGTTATTCAACATGAGGCACGATCCAATTGACATTTTGAATCATTTTTGGTACAGTCCAAAAAATCAATTTTCGGATGAAAAACGATGACTCCGGACATGTCGAACGTTCCCAAAATGGTCTATAATGATGAAATTTTAACATTTAATCTTTTGACTCTAAATGACTGTTGGATGTGAATTATGACTTTTTCAACTAAAATAAGTGTGTTTAAAGTCATTTCTGTGACTGAAACAGGTCAAAATTGAAGCTTTTGAGTAAGCAAAACTCTGTAAAAATGGCAATTTTGGTCACTGTGAGGGTTTAAAAAGTGGTTATTCAACATGAGGCATGATCCAATTGACATTTTGAATCATTTTTGGTACAGTCCAAAAAATCGATTTTCGGATGAAAAACGATGACTCCGGACATGTCGAACGTTCCCAAAATGGTCTATAATGATGAAATTTTAACATTTAATCTTTTGACTCTAAATGACTGTTGGATGTGAATTATGACTTTTTCAACTAAAATAAGTGTGTTTAAAGTCATTTCTGTGACTGAAACGGGTCAAAATTGAAGCTTTTGAGTAAGCAAAACTCTGTAAAAATGGCCATTTTGGTCACTGTGAGGGTTTAAAAAGTGGTTATTCAACATGAGGCATGATCCAATTGACATTTTGAATCATTTTTGGTACAGTCCAAAAAATCAATTTTCGGATGAAAAACGATGACTCCGGACATGTCGAACGTTCCCAAAATGGTCTATAATGATGACATTTTAACATTTAATCTTTTGACTCTAAATGGCTGTTGGATGTGAATTATGACTTTTTCAACTAAAATAAGTGTGTTTAAAGTCATTTCTGTGCCTGAAACGGGTCAAAATTGAAGCTTTTGAGTAAGCAAAACTCTGTAAAAATGGCAATTTTGGTCACTGTGAGGGTTTAAAAAGTGGTTATTCAACATGAGGCATGATCCAATTGACATTTTGAATCATTTTTGGTTCAGTCCAAAAAATCAATTTTCGGATGAAAAACGATGACTCCGGACATGTCGAACGTTCCCAAAATGGTCTACAATGATGAAATTTTAACATTTAATCTTTTGACTCTAAATGACTGTTGGATGTGAATTATGACTTTTTCAACTAAAATAAGTGTGTTTAAAGTAATTTTTGTGACTGAAACGGGTCAAAATTGAAGCTTTTGAGTAATCAAAACTCTGTAAAAATGGCCATTTTGGTCACTGTGAGGGTTTAAAAAGTGGTTATTCAACATGAGGCACGATCTAATTGACATTTTGAATCATTTTTGGTACAGTCCAAAAAATCGATTTTCGGATGAAAAAAACGATGACTCTGGACATGTCGAACGTTCCCAAAATGGTCTATAATGATGAAATTTTAACATTTAATCTTTTGACTCTAAATGACTGTCGGATGTGAATTATGACTTTTTCAACTAAAATAAGTGTGTTTAAAGTCATTTCTGTGCCTGAAACGGGTCAAAATTGAAGCTTTTGAGTAAGCAAAACTCTGTAAAAATGGCAATTTTGGTCACTGTGAGGGTTTAAAAAGTGGTTATTCAACATGAGGCATGATCCAATTGACATTTTGAATAATTTTTGGTACAGTCCAAAAAATCAATTTTCGGATGAAAAACGATGACTCCGGACATGTCGAACGTTCCCAAAATGGTCTATAATGATGAAATTTTAACATTTAATCTTTTGACTCTAAATGACTGTTGGATGTGAATTATGACTTTTTCAACTAAAATAAGTGTGTTTAAAGTCATTTCTGTGACTGAAACAGGTCAAAATTGAAGCTTTTGAGTAAGCAAAACTCTGTAAAAATGGCAATTCTGGTCACTGTGAGGGTTTAAAAAGTGGTTATTCAACATGAGGCATGATCCAATTGACATTTTGAATCATTTTTGGTACAGTCCAAAAAATCGATTTTCGGATGAAAAACGATGACTCCGGACATGTCGAACGTTCCCAAAATGGTCTATAATGATGAAATTTTAACATTTAATCTTTTGACTCTAAATGACTGTTGGATGTGAATTATGACTTTTTCAACTAAAATAAGTGTGTTTAAAGTCATTTCTGTGACTGAAACGGGTCAAAATTGAAGCTTTTGAGTAAGCAAAACTCTGTAAAAATGGCCATTTTGGTCACTGTGAGGGTTTAAAAAGTGGTTATTCAACATGAGGCACGATCCAATTGACATTTTGAATCATTTTTGGTACAGTCCAAAAAATCAATTTTCGGATGAAAAACGATGACTCCGGACATGTCGAACGTTCCCAAAATGGTCTATAATGATGAAATTTTAACATTTAATCTTTTGACTCTAAATGACTGTTGGATGTGAATTATGACTTTTTCAACTAAAATAAGTGTGTTTAAAGTCATTTCTGTGCCTGAAACGGGTCAAAATTGAAGCTTTTGAGTAAGCAAAACTCTGTAAAAATGGCAATTTTGGTCACTGTGAGGGTTTAAAAAGTGGTTATTCAACATGAGGCATGATCCAATTGACATTTTGAATCATTTTTGGTACAGTCCAAAAAATCAATTTTCGGATGAAAAACGATGACTCCGGACATGTCGAACGTTCCCAAAATGGTCTATGATGACATTTTAACATTTAATCTTTTGACTCTAAATGGCTGTTGGATGTGAATTATGACTTTTTCAACTAAAATAAGTGTGTTTAAAGTCATTTCTGTGCCTGAAACGGGTCAAAATTGAAGCTTTTGAGTAAGCAAAACTCTGTAAAAATGGCAATTTTGGTCACTGTGAGGGTTTAAAAAGTGGTTATTCAACATGAGGCATGATCCAATTGACATTTTGAATCATTTTTGGTACAGTTCAAAAAATCGATTTTCGGATGAAAAACGATGACTCCGGACATGTCGAACGTTCCCAAAATGGTCTATAATGATGAAATTTTAACATTTAATCTTTTGACTCTAAATGACTGTTGGATGTGATTTATGACTTTTTCAACTAAAATAAGTGTGTTTAAAGTCATTTCTGTGCCTGAAACGGGTCAAAATTGAAGCTTTTGAGTAAGCAAAACTCTGTAAAAATGGCAATTTTGGTCACTGTGAGGGTTTAAAAAGTGGTTATTCAACATGAGGCATGATCCAATTGACATTTTGAATCATTTTTGGTACAGTCCAAAAAATCGATTTTCGGATGAAAAACGATGACTCCGGACATGTCGAACGTTCCCAAAATGGTCTATAATGATGAAATTTTAACATTTAATCTTTTGACTCTAAATGACTGTCGGATGTGAATTATGACTTTTTCAACTAAAATAAGTGTGTTTAAAGTCATTTCTGTGCCTGAAACGGGTCAAAATTGAAGCTTTTGAGTAAGCAAAACTCTGTAAAAATGGCAATTTTGGTCACTGTGAGGGTTTAAAAAGTGGTTATTCAACATGAGGCATGATCCAATTGACATTTTGAATCATTTTTGGTACAGTCCAAAAAATCAATTTTCGGATGAAAAACGATGACTCCGGACATGTCGAACGTTCCCAAAATGGTCTATAATGATGAAATTTTAACATTTAATCTTTTGACTCTAAATGACTGTTGGATGTGATTTATGACTTTTTCAACTAAAATAAGTGTGTTTAAAGTCATTTCTGTGACTGAAACGGGTCAAAATTGTAGCTTTTGAGTAAGCAAAACTCTGTAAAAATGGCCATTTTGGTCACTGTGAGGGTTTAAAAAGTGGTTATTCAACATGAGGCACGATCCAATTGACATTTTGAATCATTTTTGGTACAGTCCAAAAAATCAATTTTCGGATGAAAAACGATGACTCCGGACATGTCGAACGTTCCCAAAATGGTCTATAATGATGAAATTTTAACATTTAATCTTTTGACTCTAAATGACTGTTGGATGTGAATTATGACTTTTTCAACTAAAATAAGTGTGTTTAAAGTCATTTCTGTGACTGAAACAGGTCAAAATTGAAGCTTTTGAGTAAGCAAAACTCTGTAAAAATGGCAATTTTGGTCACTGTGAGGGTTTAAAAAGTGGTTATTCAACATGAGGCATGATCCAATTGACATTTTGAATCATTTTTGGTACAGTCCAAAAAATCGATTTTCGGATGAAAAACGATGACTCCGGACATGTCGAACGTTCCCAAAATGGTCTATAATGATGAAATTTTAACATTTAATCTTTTGACTCTAAATGACTGTTGGATGTGAATTATGACTTTTTCAACTAAAATAAGTGTGTTTAAAGTCATTTCTGTGACTGAAACGGGTCAAAATTGAAGCTTTTGAGTAAGCAAAACTCTGTAAAAATGGCCATTTTGGTCACTGTGAGGGTTTAAAAAGTGGTTATTCAACATGAGGCATGATCCAATTGACATTTTGAATCATTTTTGGTACAGTCCAAAAAATCAATTTTCGGATGAAAAACGATGACTCCGGACATGTCGAACGTTCCCAAAATGGTCTATAATGATGACATTTTAACATTTAATCTTTTGACTCTAAATGGCTGTTGGATGTGAATTATGACTTTTTCAACTAAAATAAGTGTGTTTAAAGTCATTTCTGTGCCTGAAACGGGTCAAAATTGAAGCTTTTGAGTAAGCAAAACTCTGTAAAAATGGCAATTTTGGTCACTGTGAGGGTTTAAAAAGTGGTTATTCAACATGAGGCATGATCCAATTGACATTTTGAATCATTTTTGGTTCAGTCCAAAAAATCAATTTTCGGATGAAAAACGATGACTCCGGACATGTCGAACGTTCCCAAAATGGTCTACAATGATGAAATTTTAACATTTAATCTTTTGACTCTAAATGACTGTTGGATGTGAATTATGACTTTTTCAACTAAAATAAGTGTGTTTAAAGTAATTTTTGTGACTGAAACGGGTCAAAATTGAAGCTTTTGAGTAATCAAAACTCTGTAAAAATGGCCATTTTGGTCACTGTGAGGGTTTAAAAAGTGGTTATTCAACATGAGGCACGATCTAATTGACATTTTGAATCATTTTTGGTACAGTCCAAAAAATCGATTTTCGGATGAAAAAAACGATGACTCCGGACATGTCGAACGTTCCCAAAATGGTCTATAATGATGAAATTTTAACATTTAATCTTTTGACTCTAAATGACTGTCGGATGTGAATTATGACTTTTTCAACTAAAATAAGTGTGTTTAAAGTCATTTCTGTGCCTGAAACGGGTCAAAATTGAAGCTTTTGAGTAAGCAAAACTCTGTAAAAATGGCAATTTTGGTCACTGTGAGGGTTTAAAAAGTGGTTATTCAACATGAGGCATGATCCAATTGACATTTTGAATAATTTTTGGTACAGTCCAAAAAATCAATTTTCGGATGAAAAACGATGACTCCGGACATGTCGAACGTTCCCAAAATGGTCTATAATGATGAAATTTTAACATTTAATCTTTTGACTCTAAATGACTGTTGGATGTGAATTATGACTTTTTCAACTAAAATAAGTGTGTTTAAAGTCATTTCTGTGACTGAAACAGGTCAAAATTGAAGCTTTTGAGTAAGCAAAACTCTGTAAAAATGGCAATTCTGGTCACTGTGAGGGTTTAAAAAGTGGTTATTCAACATGAGGCATGATCCAATTGACATTTTGAATCATTTTTGGTACAGTCCAAAAAATCGATTTTCGGATGAAAAACGATGACTCCGGACATGTCGAACGTTCCCAAAATGGTCTATAATGATGAAATTTTAACATTTAATCTTTTGACTCTAAATGACTGTTGGATGTGAATTATGACTTTTTCAACTAAAATAAGTGTGTTTAAAGTCATTTCTGTGACTGAAACGGGTCAAAATTGAAGCTTTTGAGTAAGCAAAACTCTGTAAAAATGGCCATTTTGGTCACTGTGAGGGTTTAAAAAGTGGTTATTCAACATGAGGCACGATCCAATTGACATTTTGAATCATTTTTGGTACAGTCCAAAAAATCAATTTTCGGATGAAAAACGATGACTCCGGACATGTCGAACGTTCCCAAAATGGTCTATAATGATGAAATTTTAACATTTAATCTTTTGACTCTAAATGACTGTTGGATGTGAATTATGACTTTTTCAACTAAAATAAGTGTGTTTAAAGTCATTTCTGTGCCTGAAACGGGTCAAAATTGAAGCTTTTGAGTAAGCAAAACTCTGTAAAAATGGCAATTTTGGTCACTGTGAGGGTTTAAAAAGTGGTTATTCAACATGAGGCATGATCCAATTGACATTTTGAATCATTTTTGGTACAGTCCAAAAAATCAATTTTCGGATGAAAAACGATGACTCCGGACATGTCGAACGTTCCCAAAATGGTCTATGATGACATTTTAACATTTAATCTTTTGACTCTAAATGGCTGTTGGATGTGAATTATGACTTTTTCAACTAAAATAAGTGTGTTTAAAGTCATTTCTGTGCCTGAAACGGGTCAAAATTGAAGCTTTTGAGTAAGCAAAACTCTGTAAAAATGGCAATTTTGGTCACTGTGAGGGTTTAAAAAGTGGTTATTCAACATGAGGCATGATCCAATTGACATTTTGAATCATTTTTGGTACAGTTCAAAAAATCGATTTTCGGATGAAAAACGATGACTCCGGACATGTCGAACGTTCCCAAAATGGTCTATAATGATGAAATTTTAACATTTAATCTTTTGACTCTAAATGACTGTTGGATGTGATTTATGACTTTTTCAACTAAAATAAGTGTGTTTAAAGTCATTTCTGTGCCTGAAACGGGTCAAAATTGAAGCTTTTGAGTAAGCAAAACTCTGTAAAAATGGCAATTTTGGTCACTGTGAGGGTTTAAAAAGTGGTTATTCAACATGAGGCATGATCCAATTGACATTTTGAATCATTTTTGGTACAGTCCAAAAAATCGATTTTCGGATGAAAAACGATGACTCCGGACATGTCGAACGTTCCCAAAATGGTCTATAATGATGAAATTTTAACATTTAATCTTTTGACTCTAAATGACTGTCGGATGTGAATTATGACTTTTTCAACTAAAATAAATGTGTTTAAAATCATTTCTGTGCCTGAAACGGGTCAAAATTGAAGCTTTTGAGTAAGCAAAACTCTGTAAAAATGGCAATTTTGGTCACTGTGAGGGTTTAAAAAGTGGTTATTCAACATGAGGCATGATCCAATTGACATTTTGAATCATTTTTGGTACAGTCCAAAAAATCAATTTTCGGATGAAAAACGATGACTCCGGACATGTCGAACGTTCCCAAAATGGTCTATAATGATGAAATTTTAACATTTAATCTTTTGACTCTAAATGACTGTTGGATGTGATTTATGACTTTTTCAACTAAAATAAGTGTGTTTAAAGTCATTTCTGTGACTGAAACGGGTCAAAATTGTAGCTTTTGAGTAAGCAAAACTCTGTAAAAATGGCCATTTTGGTCACTGTGAGGGTTTAAAAAGTGGTTATTCAACATGAGGCACGATCCAATTGACATTTTGAATCATTTTTGGTACAGTCCAAAAAATCAATTTTCGGATGAAAAACGATGACTCCGGACATGTCGAACGTTCCCAAAATGGTCTATAATGATGAAATTTTAACATTTAATCTTTTGACTCTAAATGACTGTTGGATGTGAATTATGACTTTTTCAACTAAAATAAGTGTGTTTAAAGTCATTTCTGTGACTGAAACAGGTCAAAATTGAAGCTTTTGAGTAAGCAAAACTCTGTAAAAATGGCCATTTTGGTCACTGTGAGGGTTTAAAAAGTGGTTATTCAACATGAGGCACGATCCAATTGACATTTTGAATCATTTTTGGTACAGTCCAAAAAATCAATTTTCGGATGAAAAACGATGACTCCGGACATGTCGAACGTTCCCAAAATGGTCTATAATGATGAAATTTTAACATTTAATCTTTTGACTCTAAATGACTGTTGGATGTGATTTATGACTTTTTCAACTAAAATAAGTGTGTTTAAAGTCATTTCTGTGACTGAAACGGGTCAAAATTGTAGCTTTTGAGTAAGCAAAACTCTGTAAAAATGGCCATTTTGGTCACTGTGAGGGTTTAAAAAGTGGTTATTCAACATGAGGCACGATCCAATTGACATTTTGAATCATTTTTGGTACAGTCCAAAAAATCAATTTTCGGATGAAAAACGATGACTCCGGACATGTCGAACGTTCCCAAAATGGTCTATAATGATGAAAATTTAACATTTAATCTTTTGACTCTAAATGACTGTTGGATGTGAATTATGACTTTTTCAACTAAAATAAGTGTGTTTAAAGTCATTTCTGTGCCTGAAACGGGTCAAAATTGAAGCTTTTGTGTAAGCAAAACTCTGTAAAAATGGCAATTTTGGTCACTGTGAGGGTTTAAAAAGTGGTTATTAAACATGAGGCATGATCCAATTGACATTTTGAATCATTTTTGGTACAGTCCAAAAAATCAATTTTCGGATGAAAAACGATGACTCCGGACATGTCGAACGTTCCCAAAATGGTCTACAATGATGAAATTTTAACATTTAATCTTTTGACTCTAAATGACTGTTGGATGTGAATTATGACTTTTTCAACTAAAATAAGTGTGTTTAAAGTAATTTTTGTGACTGAAACGGGTCAAAATTGAAGCTTTTGAGTAATCAAAACTCTGTAAAAATGGCAATTTTGGTCACTGTGAGGGTTTAGAAAGTGGTTATTCAACATGAGGCATGATCCAATTGACATTTTGAATCATTTTTGGTACAGTCCAAAAAATCGATTTTCGGATGAAAAACGATGACTCCGGACATGTCGAACGTTCCCAAAATGGTCTATAATGATGAAATTTTAACATTTAACCTTTTGACTCTAAATGACTGTTGGATGTGAATTATGACTTTTTCAACTAAAATAAGTGTGTTTAAAGTAATTTCTGTGACTGAAACGGGTCAAAATTGAAGCTTTTGAGTAATCAAAACTCTGTAAAAATGGCAATTTTGGTCACTGTGAGGGTTTCAAAAGTGGTTATTCAACATGAGGCATGATCCAATTGACATTTTGAATCATTTTTGGTACAGTCCAAAAAATCGATTTTCGGATGAAAAACGATGACTCCGGACATGTCGAACGTTCCCAAAATGGTCTATAATGATGAAATTTTAACATTTAATCTTTTGACTCTAAATGACTGTTGGATGTGAATTATGACTTTTTCAACTAAAATAAGTGTGTTTAAAGTCATTTCTGTGACTGAAACGGGTCAAAATTGAAGCTTTTGAGTAAGCAAAACTCTGTAAAAATGGCCACTTTGGTCACTGTGAGGGTTTAAAAAGTGGTTATTCAACATGAGGCACGATCCAATTGACATTTTGAATCATTTTTGGTACAGTCCAAAAAATCGATTTTCGGATGAAAAACGATGACTCCGGACATGTCGAACGTTCCCAAAATGGTCTATAATGATGAAATTTTAACATTTAATCTTTTGACTCTAAATGACTGTTGGGTGTGAATTATGACTTTTTCAACTAAAATAAGTGTGTTTAAAGTCATTTCTGTGACTGAAACAGGTCAAAATTGAAGCTTTTGAGTAAGCAAAACTCTGTAAAAATGGCAATTTTGGTCACTGTGAGGGTTTAAAAAGTGGTTATTCAACATGAGGCACGATCCAATTGACATTTTGAATCATTATTAGTACAGTCCAAAAAATCGATTTTCGGATGAAAAACGATGACTCGAGGACATGTCGAACGTTCCCAAAATGGTCTATAATGATGAAATTTTAACATTTAATCTTTTGACTCTAAATGACTGTTGGATGTGAATTATGACTTTTTCAACTAAAATAATTGTGTTTAAAGTCATTTCTGTGACTGAAACCGGTCAAAATTGAAGCTTTTGAGTAAGCAAAACTCTGTAAAAATGGCAATTTTGGTCACTGTGAGGGTTTAAAAAGTGGTTATTCAACATGAGGCATGATCCAATTGACATTTTGAATCATTTTTGGTACAGTCTAAAAAATTGATTTTCGGATGAAAAACGATGACTCCGGACATGTCGAACATTCCCAAAATGGTCTATAATGATGAAATTTTAACATTTAATCTTTTGACTCTAAATGACTGTTGGATGTGAATTATGACTTTTTCAACTAAAATAAGTGTGTTTAAAGTAATTTTTGTGACTGAAACGGGTCAAAATTGAAGCTTTTGAGTAATCAAAACTCTGTAAAAATGGCAATTTTGGTCACTGTGAGGGTTTAAAAAGTGGTTATTCAACATGAGGCATGATCCAATTGACATTTTGAATCATTTTTGGTACAGTCTAAAAAATTGATTTTCGGATGAAAAACGATGACTCCGGACATGTCGAACGTTCCCAAAATGGTCTATAATGATGACATTTTAACATTTAATCTTTTGGCTCTAAATGACTGTTGGATGTGAATTATGACTTTTCAACTAAAATAAATGTGTTTAAAGTCATTTCTGTGCCTGAAACGGGTCAAAATTGAAGCTTTTGAGTAAGAAAAACTCTGTAAAAATGGCCATTTGGGTCACTGTGAGGGTTTAAAAAGTGGTTATTCAACATGAGGCACGATCCAATTGACATTTTGAATCATTTTTGGTACAGTCCAAAAAATCAATTTTCGGATGAAAAACGATGACTCCAGACATGTCGAACGTTCCCAAAATGGTCTATAATGATGAAATTTTAACATTTAATCTTTTGACTCTAAATGACTGTTGGATGTGAATTATGACTTTTTCAACTAAAATAAGTGTTTTTAAAGTCATTTCTGTGCCTGAAACGGGTCAAAATTGAAGCTTTTGAGTAAGCAAAACTCTGTAAAAATGGCAATTTTGGTCACTGTGAGGGTTTAAAAAGTGGTTATTCAACATGAGGCATGATCCAATTGACATTTTGAATCATTTTTGGTACAGTCCAAAAAATCGATTTTAGGATGAAAAACGATGACTCCGGACATGTCGAACGTTCCCAAAATGGTCTATAATGATGAAATTTTAACATTTAATCTTTTGACTCTAAATGACTGTTGGATGTGAATTATGACTTTTTCAACTAAAATAAGTGTGTTTAAAGTCATTTCTGTGACTGAAACGGGTCAAAATTGAAGCTTTTGAGTAAGCAAAACTCTGTAAAAATGGCAATTTTGGTCACTGTGAGGGTTTAAAAAGTGGTTATTCAACATGAGGCATGATCCAATTGACATTTTGAATCATTTTTGGTACAGTCCAAAAAATCAATTTTCGGATGAAAAACGATGACTCCGGACATGTCGAACGTTCCCAAAATGGTCTATAATGATGAAATTTTAACATTTAATCTTTTGACTCTAAATGACTGTTGGATGTGAATTATGACTTTTTCAACTAAAATAAGTGTGTTTAAAGTAATTTCTGTGACTGAAACGGGTCAAAATTGAAGCTTTTGAGTAATCAAAACTCTGTAAAAATGGCAATTTTGGTCACTGTGAGGGTTTCAAAAGTGGTTATTCAACATGAGGCATGATCCAATTGACATTTTGAATCATTTTTGGTACAGTCCAAAAAATCGATTTTCGGATGAAAAACGATGACTCCGGACATGTCGAACGTTCCCAAAATGGTCTATAATGATGAAATTTTAACATTTAATCTTTTGACTCTAAATGACTGTTGGATGTGAATTATGACTTTTTCAACTAAAATAAGTGTGTTTAAAGTCATTTCTGTGACTGAAACGGGTCAAAATTGAAGCTTTTGAGTAAGCAAAACTCTGTAAAAATGGCCATTTTGGTCACTGTGTTTAAAGTAATTTTTGTGACTGAAACGGGTCAAAATTGAAGCTTTTGAGTAATCAAAACTCTGTAAAAATGGCCATTTTGGTCACTGTGAGGGTTTAAAAAGTGGTTATTCAACATGAGGCACGATCTAATTGACATTTTGAATCATTTTTGGTACAGTCCAAAAAATCGATTTTCGGATGAAAAACGATGACTCCGGACATGTCGAACGTTCCCAAAATGGTCTATAATGATGAAATTTTAACATTTAATCTTTTGACTCTAAATGACTGTCGGATGTGAATTATGACTTTTTCAACTAAAATAAGTGTGTTTAAAGTCATTTCTGTGCCTGAAACGGGTCAAAATTGAAGCTTTTGAGTAAGCAAAACTCTGTAAAAATGGCAATTTTGGTCACTGTGAGGGTTTAAAAAGTGGTTATTCAACATGAGGCATGATCCAATTGACATTTTGAATAATTTTTGGTACAGTCCAAAAAATCAATTTTCGGATGAAAAACGATGACTCCGGACATGTCGAACGTTCCCAAAATGGTCTATAATGATGAAATTTTAACATTTAATCTTTTGACTCTAAATGACTGTTGGATGTGAATTATGACTTTTTCAACTAAAATAAGTGTGTTTAAAGTCATTTCTGTGACTGAAACAGGTCAAAATTGAAGCTTTTGAGTAAGCAAAACTCTGTAAAAATGGCAATTCTGGTCACTGTGAGGGTTTAAAAAGTGGTTATTCAACATGAGGCATGATCCAATTGACATTTTGAATCATTTTTGGTACAGTCCAAAAAATCGATTTTCGGATGAAAAACGATGACTCCGGACATGTCGAACGTTCCCAAAATGGTCTATAATGATGAAATTTTAACATTTAATCTTTTGACTCTAAATGACTGTTGGATGTGAATTATGACTTTTTCAACTAAAATAAGTGTGTTTAAAGTCATTTCTGTGCCTGAAACGGGTCAAAATTGAAGCTTTTGAGTAAGCAAAACTCTGTAAAAATGGCCATTTTGGTCACTGTGAGGGTTTAAAAAGTGGTTATTCAACATGAGGCACGATCCAATTGACATTTTGAATCATTTTTGGTACAGTCCAAAAAATCGATTTTCGGATGAAAAACGATGACTCCGGACATGTCGAACGTTCCCAAAATGGTCTATAATGATGAAATTTTAACATTTAATCTTTTGACTCTAAATGACTGTCGGATGTGAATTATGACTTTTTCAACTAAAATAAGTGTGTTTAAAGTCATTTCTGTGCCTGAAACGGGTCAAAATTGAAGCTTTTGAGTAAGCAAAACTCTGTAAAAATGGCAATTTTGGTCACTGTGAGGGTTTAAAAAGTGGTTATTCAACATGAGGCATGATCCAATTGACATTTTGAATCATTTTTGGTACAGTCCAAAAAATCAATTTTCGGATGAAAAACGATGACTCCGGACATGTCGAACGTTCCCAAAATGGTCTATAATGATGAAATTTTAACATTTAATCTTTTGACTCTAAATGACTGTTGGATGTGATTTATGACTTTTTCAACTAAAATAAGTGTGTTTAAAGTCATTTCTGTGACTGAAACGGGTCAAAATTGTAGCTTTTGAGTAAGCAAAACTCTGTAAAAATGGCCATTTTGGTCACTGTGAGGGTTTAAAAAGTGGTTATTCAACATGAGGCACGATCCAATTGACATTTTGAATCATTTTTGGTACAGTCCAAAAAATCAATTTTCGGATGAAAAACGATGACTCCGGACATGTCGAACGTTCCCAAAATGGTCTATAATGATGAAATTTTAACATTTAATCTTTTGACTCTAAATGACTGTTGGATGTGAATTATGACTTTTTCAACTAAAATAAGTGTGTTTAAAGTCATTTCTGTGACTGAAACAGGTCAAAATTGAAGCTTTTGAGTAAGCAAAACTCTGTAAAAATGGCAATTTTGGTCACTGTGAGGGTTTAAAAAGTGGTTATTCAACATGAGGCATGATCCAATTGACATTTTGAATCATTTTTGGTACAGTCCAAAAAATCGATTTTCGGATGAAAAACGATGACTCCGGACATGTCGAACGTTCCCAAAATGGTCTATAATGATGAAATTTTAACATTTAATCTTTTGACTCTAAATGACTGTTGGATGTGAATTATGACTTTTTCAACTAAAATAAGTGTGTTTAAAGTCATTTCTGTGACTGAAACGGGTCAAAATTGAAGCTTTTGAGTAAGCAAAACTCTGTAAAAATGGCCATTTTGGTCACTGTGAGGGTTTAAAAAGTGGTTATTCAACATGAGGCATGATCCAATTGACATTTTGAATCATTTTTGGTACAGTCCAAAAAATCAATTTTCGGATGAAAAACGATGACTCCGGACATGTCGAACGTTCCCAAAATGGTCTATAATGATGACATTTTAACATTTAATCTTTTGACTCTAAATGGCTGTTGGATGTGAATTATGACTTTTTCAACTAAAATAAGTGTGTTTAAAGTCATTTCTGTGCCTGAAACGGGTCAAAATTGAAGCTTTTGAGTAAGCAAAACTCTGTAAAAATGGCAATTTTGGTCACTGTGAGGGTTTAAAAAGTGGTTATTCAACATGAGGCATGATCCAATTGACATTTTGAATCATTTTTGGTTCAGTCCAAAAAATCAATTTTCGGATGAAAAACGATGACTCCGGACATGTCGAACGTTCCCAAAATGGTCTACAATGATGAAATTTTAACATTTAATCTTTTGACTCTAAATGACTGTTGGATGTGAATTATGACTTTTTCAACTAAAATAAGTGTGTTTAAAGTAATTTTTGTGACTGAAACGGGTCAAAATTGAAGCTTTTGAGTAATCAAAACTCTGTAAAAATGGCCATTTTGGTCACTGTGAGGGTTTAAAAAGTGGTTATTCAACATGAGGCACGATCTAATTGACATTTTGAATCATTTTTGGTACAGTCCAAAAAATCGATTTTCGGATGAAAAAAACGATGACTCCGGACATGTCGAACGTTCCCAAAATGGTCTATAATGATGAAATTTTAACATTTAATCTTTTGACTCTAAATGACTGTCGGATGTGAATTATGACTTTTTCAACAAAAATAAGTGTGTTTAAAGTCATTTCTGTGCCTGAAACGGGTCAAAATTGAAGCTTTTGAGTAAGCAAAACTCTGTAAAAATGGCAATTTTGGTCACTGTGAGGGTTTAAAAAGTGGTTATTCAACATGAGGCATGATCCAATTGACATTTTGAATAATTTTTGGTACAGTCCAAAAAATCAATTTTCGGATGAAAAACGATGACTCCGGACATGTCGAACGTTCCCAAAATGGTCTATAATGATGAAATTTTAACATTTAATCTTTTGACTCTAAAAGACTGTTGGATGTGAATTATGACTTTTTCAACTAAAATAAGTGTGTTTAAAGTCATTTCTGTGACTGAAACAGGTCAAAATTGAAGCTTTTGAGTAAGCAAAACTCTGTAAAAATGGCAATTCTGGTCACTGTGAGGGTTTAAAAAGTGGTTATTCAACATGAGGCATGATCCAATTGACATTTTGAATCATTTTTGGTACAGTCCAAAAAATCGATTTTCGGATGAAAAACGATGACTCCGGACATGTCGAACGTTCCCAAAATGGTCTATAATGATGAAATTTTAACATTTAATCTTTTGACTCTAAATGACTGTTGGATGTGAATTATGACTTTTTCAACTAAAATAAGTGTGTTTAAAGTCATTTCTGTGACTGAAACGGGTCAAAATTGAAGCTTTTGAGTAAGCAAAACTCTGTAAAAATGGCCATTTTGGTCACTGTGAGGGTTTAAAAAGTGGTTATTCAACATGAGGCACGATCCAATTGACATTTTGAATCATTTTTGGTACAGTCCAAAAAATCAATTTTCGGATGAAAAACGATGACTCCGGACATGTCGAACGTTCCCAAAATGGTCTATAATGATGAAATTTTAACATTTAATCTTTTGACTCTAAATGACTGTTGGATGTGAATTATGACTTTTTCAACTAAAATAAGTGTGTTTAAAGTCATTTCTGTGCCTGAAACGGGTCAAAATTGAAGCTTTTGAGTAAGCAAAACTCTGTAAAAATGGCAATTTTGGTCACTGTGAGGGTTTAAAAAGTGGTTATTCAACATGAGGCATGATCCAATTGACATTTTGAATCATTTTTGGTACAGTCCAAAAAATCAATTTTCGGATGAAAAACGATGACTCCGGACATGTCGAACGTTCCCAAAATGGTCTATAATGATGACATTTTAACATTTAATCTTTTGACTCTAAATGGCTGTTGGATGTGAATTATGACTTTTTCAACTAAAATAAGTGTGTTTAAAGTCATTTCTGTGCCTGAAACGGGTCAAAATTGAAGCTTTTGAGTAAGCAAAACTCTGTAAAAATGGCAATTTTGGTCACTGTGAGGGTTTAAAAAGTGGTTATTCAACATGAGGCATGATCCAATTGACATTTTGAATCATTTTTGGTACAGTTCAAAAAATCGATTTTCGGATGAAAAACGATGACTCCGGACATGTCGAACGTTCCCAAAATGGTCTATAATGATGAAATTTTAACATTTAATCTTTTGACTCTAAATGACTGTCGGATGTGAATTATGACTTTTTCAACTAAAATAAGTGTGTTTAAAGTCATTTCTGTGCCTGAAACGGGTCAAAATTGAAGCTTTTGAGTAAGCAAAACTCTGTAAAAATGGCAATTTTGGTCACTGTGAGGGTTTAAAAAGTGGTTATTCAACATGAGGCATGATCCAATTGACATTTTGAATCATTTTTGGTACAGTCCAAAAAATCAATTTTCGGATGAAAAACGATGACTCCGGACATGTCGAACGTTCCCAAAATGGTCTATAATGATGAAATTTTAACATTTAATCTTTTGACTCTAAATGACTGTTGGATGTGATTTATGACTTTTTCAACTAAAATAAGTGTGTTTAAAGTCATTTCTGTGACTGAAACGGGTCAAAATTGTAGCTTTTGAGTAAGCAAAACTCTGTAAAAATGGCCATTTTGGTCACTGTGAGGGTTTAAAAAGTGGTTATTCAACATGAGGCACGATCCAATTGACATTTTGAATCATTTTTGGTACAGTCCAAAAAATCAATTTTCGGATGAAAAACGATGACTCCGGACATGTCGAACGTTCCCAAAATGGTCTATAATGATGAAATTTTAACATTTAATCTTTTGACTCTAAATGACTGTTGGATGTGAATTATGACTTTTTCAACTAAAATAAGTGTGTTTAAAGTCATTTCTGTGACTGAAACGGGTCAAAATTGAAGCTTTTGAGTAAGCAAAACTCTGTAAAAATGGCCATTTTAGTCACTGTGAGGGTTTAAAAAGTGGTTATTCAACATGAGGCACGATCCAATTGACATTTTGAATCATTTTTGGTACAGTCCAAAAAATCGATTTTCGGATGAAAAACGATGACTCCGGACATGTCGAACGTTCCCAAAATGGTCTATAATGATGAAATTTTAACATTTAATCTTTTGACTCTAAATGACTGTTGGGTGTGAATTATGACTTTTTCAACTAAAATAAGTGTGTTTAAAGTCATTTCTGTGACTGAAACAGGTCAAAATTGAAGCTTTTGAGTAAGCAAAACTCTGTAAAAATGGCCATTTTGGTCACTGTGAGGGTTTAAAAAGTGGTTATTCAACATGAGGCACGATCCAATTGACATTTTGAATCATTTTTGGTACAGTCCAAAAAATCAATTTTCGGATGAAAAACGATGACTCCGGACATGTCGAACGTTCCCAAAATGGTCTATAATGATGAAATTTTAACATTTAATCTTTTGACTCTAAATGACTGTTGGATGTGAATTATGACTTTTTCAACTAAAATAAGTGTGTTTAAAGTCATTTCTGTGCCTGAAACTGGTCAAAATTGAAGCTTTTGAGTAAGCAAAACTCTGTAAAAATGGCAATTTTGGTCACTGTGAGGGTTTAAAAAGTGGTTATTCAACATGAGGCATGATCCAATTGACATTTTGAATCATTTTTGGTACAGTCCAAAAAATCAATTTTCGGATGAAAAACGATGACTCCGGACATGTCGAACGTTCCCAAAATGGTCTATAATGATGAAATTTTAACATTTAATCTTTTGACTCTAAATGACTGTTGGATGTGAATTATGACTTTTTCAACTAAAATAAGTGTGTTTAAAGTAATTTCTGTGACTGAAACGGGTCAAAATTGAAGCTTTTGAGTAATCAAAACTCTGTAAAAATGGCAATTTTGGTCACTGTGAGGGTTTCAAAAGTGGTTATTCAACATGAGGCATGATCCAATTGACATTTTGAATCATTTTTGGTACAGTCCAAAAAATCGATTTTCGGATGAAAAACGATGACTCCGGACATGTCGAACGTTCCCAAAATGGTCTATAATGATGAAATTTTAACATTTAATCTTTTGACTCTAAATGACTGTTGGATGTGAATTATGACTTTTTCAACTAAAATAAGTGTGTTTAAAGTCATTTCTGTGACTGAAACGGGTCAAAATTGAAGCTTTTGAGTAAGCAAAACTCTGTAAAAATGGCCATTTTGGTCACTGTGTTTAAAGTAATTTTTGTGACTGAAACGGGTCAAAATTGAAGCTTTTGAGTAATCAAAACTCTGTAAAAATGGCCTTTTTGGTCACTGTGAGGGTTTAAAAAGTGGTTATTCAACATGAGGCACGATCTAATTGACATTTTGAATCATTTTTGGTACAGTCCAAAAAATCGATTTTCGGATGAAAAACGATGACTCCGGACATGTCGAACGTTCCCAAAATGGTCTATAATGATGAAATTTTAACATTTAATCTTTTGACTCTAAATGACTGTCGGATGTGAATTATGACTTTTTCAACTAAAATAAGTGTGTTTAAAGTCATTTCTGTGCCTGAAACGGGTCAAAATTGAAGCTTTTGAGTAAGCAAAACTCTGTAAAAATGGCAATTTTGGTCACTGTGAGGGTTTAAAAAGTGGTTATTCAACATGAGGCATGATCCAATTGACATTTTGAATAATTTTTGGTACAGTCCAAAAAATCAATTTTCGGATGAAAAACGATGACTCCGGACATGTCGAACGTTCCCAAAATGGTCTATAATGATGAAATTTTAACATTTAATCTTTTGACTCTAAATGACTGTTGGATGTGAATTATGACTTTTTCAACTAAAATAAGTGTGTTTAAAGTCATTTCTGTGACTGAAACAGGTCAAAATTGAAGCTTTTGAGTAAGCAAAACTCTGTAAAAATGGCAATTCTGGTCACTGTGAGGGTTTAAAAAGTGGTTATTCAACATGAGGCATGATCCAATTGACATTTTGAATCATTTTTGGTACAGTCCAAAAAATCGATTTTCGGATGAAAAACGATGACTCCGGACATGTCGAACGTTCCCAAAATGGTCTATAATGATGAAATTTTAACATTTAATCTTTTGACTCTAAATGACTGTTGGATGTGAATTATGACTTTTTCAACTAAAATAAGTGTGTTTAAAGTCATTTCTGTGCCTGAAACGGGTCAAAATTGAAGCTTTTGAGTAAGCAAAACTCTGTAAAAATGGCCATTTTGGTCACTGTGAGGGTTTAAAAAGTGGTTATTCAACATGAGGCACGATCCAATTGACATTTTGAATCATTTTTGGTACAGTCCAAAAAATCGATTTTCGGATGAAAAACGATGACTCCGGACATGTCGAACGTTCCCAAAATGGTCTATAATGATGAAATTTTAACATTTAATCTTTTGACTCTAAATGACTGTCGGATGTGAATTATGACTTTTTCAACTAAAATAAGTGTGTTTAAAGTCATTTCTGTGCCTGAAACGGGTCAAAATTGAAGCTTTTGAGTAAGCAAAACTCTGTAAAAATGGCAATTTTGGTCACTGTGAGGGTTTAAAAAGTGGTTATTCAACATGAGGCATGATCCAATTGACATTTTGAATCATTTTTGGTACAGTCCAAAAAATCAATTTTCGGATGAAAAACGATGACTCCGGACATGTCGAACGTTCCCAAAATGGTCTATAATGATGAAATTTTAACATTTAATCTTTTGACTCTAAATGACTGTTGGATGTGATTTATGACTTTTTCAACTAAAATAAGTGTGTTTAAAGTCATTTCTGTGACTGAAACGGGTCAAAATTGTAGCTTTTGAGTAAGCAAAACTCTGTAAAAATGGCCATTTTGGTCACTGTGAGGGTTTAAAAAGTGGTTATTCAACATGAGGCACGATCCAATTGACATTTTGAATCATTTTTGGTACAGTCCAAAAAATCAATTTTCGGATGAAAAACGATGACTCCGGACATGTCGAACGTTCCCAAAATGGTCTATAATGATGAAATTTTAACATTTAATCTTTTGACTCTAAATGACTGTTGGATGTGAATTATGACTTTTTCAACTAAAATAAGTGTGTTTAAAGTCATTTCTGTGACTGAAACAGGTCAAAATTGAAGCTTTTGAGTAAGCAAAACTCTGTAAAAATGGCAATTTTGGTCACTGTGAGGGTTTAAAAAGTGGTTATTCAACATGAGGCATGATCCAATTGACATTTTGAATCATTTTTGGTACAGTCCAAAAAATCGATTTTCGGATGAAAAACGATGACTCCGGACATGTCGAACGTTCCCAAAATGGTCTATAATGATGAAATTTTAACATTTAATCTTTTGACTCTAAATGACTGTTGGATGTGAATTATGACTTTTTCAACTAAAATAAGTGTGTTTAAAGTCATTTCTGTGACTGAAACGGGTCAAAATTGAAGCTTTTGAGTAAGCAAAACTCTGTAAAAATGGCCATTTTGGTCACTGTGAGGGTTTAAAAAGTGGTTATTCAACATGAGGCATGATCCAATTGACATTTTGAATCATTTTTGGTACAGTCCAAAAAATCAATTTTCGGATGAAAAACGATGACTCCGGACATGTCGAACGTTCCCAAAATGGTCTATAATGATGACATTTTAACATTTAATCTTTTGACTCTAAATGGCTGTTGGATGTGAATTATGACTTTTTCAACTAAAATAAGTGTGTTTAAAGTCATTTCTGTGCCTGAAACGGGTCAAAATTGAAGCTTTTGAGTAAGCAAAACTCTGTAAAAATGGCAATTTTGGTCACTGTGAGGGTTTAAAAAGTGGTTATTCAACATGAGGCATGATCCAATTGACATTTTGAATCATTTTTGGTTCAGTCCAAAAAATCAATTTTCGGATGAAAAACGATGACTCCGGACATGTCGAACGTTCCCAAAATGGTCTACAATGATGAAATTTTAACATTTAATCTTTTGACTCTAAATGACTGTTGGATGTGAATTATGACTTTTTCAACTAAAATAAGTGTGTTTAAAGTAATTTTTGTGACTGAAACGGGTCAAAATTGAAGCTTTTGAGTAATCAAAACTCTGTAAAAATGGCCATTTTGGTCACTGTGAGGGTTTAAAAAGTGGTTATTCAACATGAGGCACGATCTAATTGACATTTTGAATCATTTTTGGTACAGTCCAAAAAATCGATTTTCGGATGAAAAAAACGATGACTCCGGACATGTCGAACGTTCCCAAAATGGTCTATAATGATGAAATTTTAACATTTAATCTTTTGACTCTAAATGACTGTCGGATGTGAATTATGACTTTTTCAACAAAAATAAGTGTGTTTAAAGTCATTTCTGTGCCTGAAACGGGTCAAAATTGAAGCTTTTGAGTAAGCAAAACTCTGTAAAAATGGCAATTTTGGTCACTGTGAGGGTTTAAAAAGTGGTTATTCAACATGAGGCATGATCCAATTGACATTTTGAATAATTTTTGGTACAGTCCAAAAAATCAATTTTCGGATGAAAAACGATGACTCCGGACATGTCGAACGTTCCCAAAATGGTCTATAATGATGAAATTTTAACATTTAATCTTTTGACTCTAAAAGACTGTTGGATGTGAATTATGACTTTTTCAACTAAAATAAGTGTGTTTAAAGTCATTTCTGTGACTGAAACAGGTCAAAATTGAAGCTTTTGAGTAAGCAAAACTCTGTAAAAATGGCAATTCTGGTCACTGTGAGGGTTTAAAAAGTGGTTATTCAACATGAGGCATGATCCAATTGACATTTTGAATCATTTTTGGTACAGTCCAAAAAATCGATTTTCGGATGAAAAACGATGACTCCGGACATGTCGAACGTTCCCAAAATGGTCTATAATGATGAAATTTTAACATTTAATCTTTTGACTCTAAATGACTGTTGGATGTGAATTATGACTTTTTCAACTAAAATAAGTGTGTTTAAAGTCATTTCTGTGACTGAAACGGGTCAAAATTGAAGCTTTTGAGTAAGCAAAACTCTGTAAAAATGGCCATTTTGGTCACTGTGAGGGTTTAAAAAGTGGTTATTCAACATGAGGCACGATCCAATTGACATTTTGAATCATTTTTGGTACAGTCCAAAAAATCAATTTTCGGATGAAAAACGATGACTCCGGACATGTCGAACGTTCCCAAAATGGTCTATAATGATGAAATTTTAACATTTAATCTTTTGACTCTAAATGACTGTTGGATGTGAATTATGACTTTTTCAACTAAAATAAGTGTGTTTAAAGTCATTTCTGTGCCTGAAACGGGTCAAAATTGAAGCTTTTGAGTAAGCAAAACTCTGTAAAAATGGCAATTTTGGTCACTGTGAGGGTTTAAAAAGTGGTTATTCAACATGAGGCATGATCCAATTGACATTTTGAATCATTTTTGGTACAGTCCAAAAAATCAATTTTCGGATGAAAAACGATGACTCCGGACATGTCGAACGTTCCCAAAATGGTCTATAATGATGACATTTTAACATTTAATCTTTTGACTCTAAATGGCTGTTGGATGTGAATTATGACTTTTTCAACTAAAATAAGTGTGTTTAAAGTCATTTCTGTGCCTGAAACGGGTCAAAATTGAAGCTTTTGAGTAAGCAAAACTCTGTAAAAATGGCAATTTTGGTCACTGTGAGGGTTTAAAAAGTGGTTATTCAACATGAGGCATGATCCAATTGACATTTTGAATCATTTTTGGTACAGTTCAAAAAATCGATTTTCGGATGAAAAACGATGACTCCGGACATGTCGAACGTTCCCAAAATGGTCTATAATGATGAAATTTTAACATTTAATCTTTTGACTCTAAATGACTGTCGGATGTGAATTATGACTTTTTCAACTAAAATAAGTGTGTTTAAAGTCATTTCTGTGCCTGAAACGGGTCAAAATTGAAGCTTTTGAGTAAGCAAAACTCTGTAAAAATGGCAATTTTGGTCACTGTGAGGGTTTAAAAAGTGGTTATTCAACATGAGGCATGATCCAATTGACATTTTGAATCATTTTTGGTACAGTCCAAAAAATCAATTTTCGGATGAAAAACGATGACTCCGGACATGTCGAACGTTCCCAAAATGGTCTATAATGATGAAATTTTAACATTTAATCTTTTGACTCTAAATGACTGTTGGATGTGATTTATGACTTTTTCAACTAAAATAAGTGTGTTTAAAGTCATTTCTGTGACTGAAACGGGTCAAAATTGTAGCTTTTGAGTAAGCAAAACTCTGTAAAAATGGCCATTTTGGTCACTGTGAGGGTTTAAAAAGTGGTTATTCAACATGAGGCACGATCCAATTGACATTTTGAATCATTTTTGGTACAGTCCAAAAAATCAATTTTCGGATGAAAAACGATGACTCCGGACATGTCGAACGTTCCCAAAATGGTCTATAATGATGAAATTTTAACATTTAATCTTTTGACTCTAAATGACTGTTGGATGTGAATTATGACTTTTTCAACTAAAATAAGTGTGTTTAAAGTCATTTCTGTGACTGAAACGGGTCAAAATTGAAGCTTTTGAGTAAGCAAAACTCTGTAAAAATGGCCATTTTAGTCACTGTGAGGGTTTAAAAAGTGGTTATTCAACATGAGGCACGATCCAATTGACATTTTGAATCATTTTTGGTACAGTCCAAAAAATCGATTTTCGGATGAAAAACGATGACTCCGGACATGTCGAACGTTCCCAAAATGGTCTATAATGATGAAATTTTAACATTTAATCTTTTGACTCTAAATGACTGTTGGGTGTGAATTATGACTTTTTCAACTAAAATAAGTGTGTTTAAAGTCATTTCTGTGACTGAAACAGGTCAAAATTGAAGCTTTTGAGTAAGCAAAACTCTGTAAAAATGGCCATTTTGGTCACTGTGAGGGTTTAAAAAGTGGTTATTCAACATGAGGCACGATCCAATTGACATTTTGAATCATTTTTGGTACAGTCCAAAAAATCAATTTTCGGATGAAAAACGATGACTCCGGACATGTCGAACGTTCCCAAAATGGTCTATAATGATGAAATTTTAACATTTAATCTTTTGACTCTAAATGACTGTTGGATGTGAATTATGACTTTTTCAACTAAAATAAGTGTGTTTAAAGTCATTTCTGTGCCTGAAACTGGTCAAAATTGAAGCTTTTGAGTAAGCAAAACTCTGTAAAAATGGCAATTTTGGTCACTGTGAGGGTTTAAAAAGTGGTTATTCAACATGAGGCATGATCCAATTGACATTTTGAATCACTTTTGGTACAGTCCAAAAAATCAATTTTCGGATGAAAAACGATGACTCCGGACATGTTGAACGTTCCCAAAATGGTCTATAATGATGACATTTTAACATTTAATCTTTTGACTCTAAATGGCTGTTGGATGTGAATTATGACTTTTTCAACTAAAATAAGTGTGTTTAAAGTCATTTCTGTGCCTGAAACGGGTCAAAATTGAAGCTTTTGAGTAAGCAAAACTCTGTAAAAATGGCAATTTTGGTCACTGTGAGGGTTTAAAAAGTGGTTATTCAACATGAGGCATGATCCAATTGACATTTTGAATCATTTTTGGTACAGTCCAAAAAATCGATTTTCGGATGAAAAACGATGACTCCGGACATGTCGAACGTTCCCAAAATGGTCTATAATGATGAAATTTTAACATTTAATCTTTTGACTCTAAATGACTGTCGGATGTGAATTATGACTTTTTCAACTAAAATAAGTGTGTTTAAAGTCATTTCTGTGCCTGAAACGGGTCAAAATTGAAGCTTTTGAGTAAGCAAAACTCTGTAAAAATGGCAATTTTGGTCACTGTGAGGGTTTAAAAAGTGGTTATTCAACATGAGGCATGATCCAATTGACATTTTGAATCATTTTTGGTACAGTCCAAAAAATCAATTTTCGGATGAAAAACGATGACTCCGGACATGTCGAACGTTCCCAAAATGGACTATAATGATGAAATTTTAACATTTAATCTTTTGACTCTAAATGACTGTTGGATGTGATTTATGACTTTTTCAACTAAAATAAGTGTGTTTAAAGTCATTTCTGTGACTGAAACGGGTCAAAATTGTAGCTTTTGAGTAAGCAAAACTCTGTAAAAATGGCCATTTTGGTCACTGTGAGGGTTTAAAAAGTGGTTATTCAACATGAGGCACGATCCAATTGACATTTTGAATCATTTTTGGTACAGTCCAAAAAATCAATTTTCGGATTAAAAACGATGACTCCGGACATGTCGAACGTTCCCAAAATGGTCTATAATGATGAAATTTTAACATTTAATCTTTTGACTCTAAATGACTGTTGGATGTGAATTATGACTTTTTCAACTAAAATAAGTGTGTTTAAAGTCATTTCTGTGACTGAAACAGGTCAAAATTGAAGCTTTTGAGTAAGCAAAACTCTGTAAAAATGGCAATTTTGGTCACTGTGAGGGTTTAAAAAGTGGTTATTCAACATGAGGCATGATCCAATTGACATTTTGAATAATTTTTGGTACAGTCCAAAAAATCGATTTTCGGATGAAAAACGATGACTCCGGACATGTCGAACGTTCCCAAAATGGTCTATAATGATGAAATTTTAACATTTAATCTTTTGACTCTAAATGACTGTTGGATGTGAATTATGACTTTTTCAACTAAAATAAGTGTGTTTAAAGTCATTTCTGTGACTGAAACAGGTCAAAATTGAAGCTTTTGAGTAAGCAAAACTCTGTAAAAATGGCAATTCTGGTCACTGTGAGGGTTTAAAAAGTGGTTATTCAACATGAGGCATGATCCAATTGACATTTTGAATCATTTTTGGTACAGTCCAAAAAATCAATTTTCGGATGAAAAACGATGACTCCGGACATGTCGAACGTTCCCAAAATGGTCTATAATGATGAAATTTTAACATTTAATCTTTTGACTCTAAATGACTGTTGGATGTGATTTATGACTTTTTCAACTAAAATAAATGTGTTTAAAGTCATTTCTGTGACTGAAACGGGTCAAAATTGTAGCTTTTGAGTAAGCAAAACTCTGTAAAAATGGCCATTTTGGTCACTGTGAGGGTTTAAAAAGTGGTTATTCAACATGAGGCACGATCCAATTGACATTTTGAATCATTTTTGGTACAGTCCAAAAAATCAATTTTCGGATGAAAAACGATGACTCCGGACATGTCGAACGTTCCCAAAATGGTCTATAATGATGAAATTTGAACATTTAATCTTTTGACTCTAAATGACTGTTGGATGTGAATTATGACTTTTTCAACTAAAATAAGTGTGTTTAAAGTCATTTCTGTGACTGAAACGGGTCAAAATTGAAGCTTTTGAGTAAGCAAAACTCTGTAAAAATGGCCATTTTAGTCACTGTGAGGGTTTAAAAAGTGGTTATTCAACATGAGGCACGATCCAATTGACATTTTGAATCATTTTTGGTACAGTCCAAAAAATCGATTTTTGGATGAAAAACGATGACTCCGGACATGTCGAACGTTCCCAAAATGGTCTATAATGATGAAATTTTAACATTTAATCTTTTGACTCTAAATGACTGTTGGGTGTGAATTATGACTTTTTCAACTAAAATAAGTGTGTTTAAAGTCATTTCTGTGACTGAAACAGGTCAAAATTGAAGCTTTTGAGTAAGCAAAACTCTGTAAAAATGGCAATTTTGGTCACTGTGAGGGTTTAAAAAGTGGTTATTCAACATGAGGCACGATCCAATTGACATTTTGAATCATTTTTGGTACAGTCCAAAAAACCGATTTTCGGATGAAAAACGATGACTCGAGGACATGTCGAACGTTCCCAAAATGGTCTATAATGATGAAATTTTAACATTTAATCTTTTGACTCTAAATGACTGTTGGATGTGAATTATGACTTTTTCAACTAAAATAATTGTGTTTAAAGTCATTTCTGTGACTGAAACCGGTCAAAATTGAAGCTTTTGAGTAAGCAAAACTCTGTAAAAATGGCAATTTTGGTCACTGTGAGGGTTTAAAAAGTGGTTATTCAACATGAGGCATGATCCAATTGACATTTTGAATCATTTTTGGTACAGTCTAAAAAATTGATTTTCGGATGAAAAACGATGACTCCGGACATGTCGAACATTCCCAAAATGGTCTATAATGATGAAATTTTAGCATTTAATCTTTTGACTCTAAATGACTGTTGGATGTGAATTATGACTTTTTCAACTAAAATAAGTGTGTTTAAAGTAATTTTTGTGACTGAAACGGGTCAAAATTGCAGCTTTTGAGTAATCAAAACTCTGTAAAAATGGCGATTTTGGTCACTGTGAGGGTTTAAAAAGTGGTTATTCAACATGAGGCATGATCCAATTGACATTTTGAATCATTTTTGGTACAGTCTAAAAAATTGATTTTCGGATGAAAAACGATGACTCCGGACATGTCGAACGTTCCCAAAATGGTCTATAATGATGAAATTTTAACATTTAATGTTTTGGCTCTAAATGACTGTTGGATGTGAATTATGACTTTTTCAACTAAAATAAGTGTGTTTAAAGTCATTTCTGTGCCTGAAACGGGTCAAAATTGAAGCTTTTGAGTAAGCAAAACTCTGTAAAAATGGCAATTTTGGTCACTGTGAGGGTTTAAAAAGTGGTTATTCAACATGAGGCATGATCCAATTGACATTTTGAATCATTTTTGGTACAGTCCAAAAAATCGATTTTCGGATGAAAAACGATGACTCCGGACATGTCGAACGTTCCCAAAATGGTCTATAATGATGAAATTTTAACATTTAATCTTTTGACTCTAAATGACTGTTGGATGTGAATTATGACTTTTTCAACTAAAATAAGTGTGTTTAAAGTCATTTCTGTGACTGAAACTGGTCAAAATTGAAGCTTTTGAGTAAGAAAAACTCTGTAAAAATGGCCATTTGGGTCACTGTGAGGGTTTAAAAAGTGGTTATTCAACATGAGGCACGATCCAATTGACATTTTGAATCATTTTTGGTACAGTCCAAAAAATCAATTTTCGGATGAAAAACGATGACTCCGGACATGTCGAACGTTCCCAAAATGGTCTATAATGATGAAATTTTAACATTTAATCTTTTGACTCTAAATGACTGTTGGATGTGAATTATGACTTTTTCAACTAAAATAAGTGTTTTTAAAGTCATTTCTGTGCCTGAAACGGGTCAAAATTGAAGCTTTTGAGTAAGCAAAACTCTGTAAAAATGGCAATTTTGGCCACTGTGAGGGTTTAAAAAGTGGTTATTCAACATGAGGCATGATCCAATTGACATTTTGAATCATTTTTGGTACAGTCCAAAAAATCAATTTTCGGATGAAAAACAATGACTCCGGACATGTCGAACGTTCCCAAAATGGTCTACAATGATGAAATTTTAACATTTAATCTTTTGACTCTAAATGACTGTTGGATGTGAATTATGACTTTTTCAACTAAAATAAGTGTGTTTAAAGTAATTTTTGTGACTGAAACGGGTCAAAATTGAAGCTTTTGAGTAATCAAAACTCTGTAAAAATGGCCATTTTGGTCACTGTGAGGGTTTAAAAAGTGGTTATTCAACATGAGGCACGATCTAATTGACATTTTGAATCATTTTTGGTACAGTCCAAAAAATCGATTTTCGGATGAAAAAAACGATGACTCCGGACATGTCGAACGTTCCCAAAATGGTCTATAATGATGAAATTTTAACATTTAATCTTTTGACTCTAAATGACTGTCGGATGTGAATTATGACTTTTTCAACTAAAATAAGTGTGTTTAAAGTCATTTCTGTGCCTGAAACGGGTCAAAATTGAAGCTTTTGAGTAAGCAAAACTCTGTAAAAATGGCAATTTTGGTCACTGTGAGGGTTTAAAAAGTGGTTATTCAACATGAGGCATGATCCAATTGACATTTTGAATAATTTTTGGTACAGTCCAAAAAATCAATTTTCGGATGAAAAACGATGACTCCGGACATGTCGAACGTTCCCAAAATGGTCTATAATGATGAAATTTTAACATTTAATCTTTTGACTCTAAATGACTGTTGGATGTGAATTATGACTTTTTCAACTAAAATAAGTGTGTTTAAAGTCATTTCTGTGACTGAAACAGGTCAAAATTGAAGCTTTTGAGTAAGCAAAACTCTGTAAAAATGGCAATTCTGGTCACTGTGAGGGTTTAAAAAGTGGTTATTCAACATGAGGCATGATCCAATTGACATTTTGAATCATTTTTGGTACAGTCCAAAAAATCGATTTTCGGATGAAAAACGATGACTCCGGACATGTCGAACGTTCCCAAAATGGTCTATAATGATGAAATTTTAACATTTAATCTTTTGACTCTAAATGACTGTTGGATGTGAATTATGACTTTTTCAACTAAAATAAGTGTGTTTAAAGTCATTTCTGTGACTGAAACGGGTCAAAATTGAAGCTTTTGAGTAAGCAAAACTCTGTAAAAATGGCCATTTTGGTCACTGTGAGGGTTTAAAAAGTGGTTATTCAACATGAGGCACGATCCAATTGACATTTTGAATCATTTTTGGTACAGTCCAAAAAATCAATTTTCGGATGAAAAACGATGACTCCGGACATGTCGAACGTTCCCAAAATGGTCTATAATGATGAAATTTTAACATTTAATCTTTTGACTCTAAATGACTGTTGGATGTGAATTATGACTTTTTCAACTAAAATAAGTGTGTTTAAAGTCATTTCTGTGCCTGAAACGGGTCAAAATTGAAGCTTTTGAGTAAGCAAAACTCTGTAAAAATGGCAATTTTGGTCACTGTGAGGGTTTAAAAAGTGGTTATTCAACATGAGGCATGATCCAATTGACATTTTGAATCATTTTTGGTACAGTTCAAAAAATCGATTTTCGGATGAAAAACGATGACTCCGGACATGTCGAACGTTCCCAAAATGGTCTATAATGATGAAATTTTAACATTTAATCTTTTGACTCTAAATGACTGTCGGATGTGAATTATGACTTTTTCAACTAAAATAAGTGTGTTTAAAGTCATTTCTGTGCCTGAAACGGGTCAAAATTGAAGCTTTTGAGTAAGCAAAACTCTGTAAAAATGGCAATTTTGGTCACTGTGAGGGTTTAAAAAGTGGTTATTCAACATGAGGCATGATCCAATTGACATTTTGAATCATTTTTGGTACAGTCCAAAAAATCAATTTTCGGATGAAAAACGATGACTCCGGACATGTCGAACGTTCCCAAAATGGTCTATAATGATGAAATTTTAACATTTAATCTTTTGACTCTAAATGACTGTTGGATGTGATTTATGACTTTTTCAACTAAAATAAGTGTGTTTAAAGTCATTTCTGTGACTGAAACGGGTCAAAATTGTAGCTTTTGAGTAAGCAAAACTCTGTAAAAATGGCCATTTTGGTCACTGTGAGGGTTTAAAAAGTGGTTATTCAACATGAGGCACGATCCAATTGACATTTTGAATCATTTTTGGTACAGTCCAAAAAATCAATTTTCGGATGAAAAACGATGACTCCGGACATGTCGAACGTTCCCAAAATGGTCTATAATGATGAAATTTTAACATTTAATCTTTTGACTCTAAATGACTGTTGGATGTGAATTATGACTTTTTCAACTAAAATAAGTGTGTTTAAAGTCATTTCTGTGACTGAAACGGGTCAAAATTGAAGCTTTTGAGTAAGCAAAACTCTGTAAAAATGGCCATTTTAGTCACTGTGAAGGTTTAAAAAGTGGTTATTCAACATGAGGCACGATCCAATTGACATTTTGAATCATTTTTGGTACAGTCCAAAAAATCGATTTTCGGATGAAAAACGATGACTCCGGACATGTCGAACGTTCCCAAAATGGTCTATAATGATGAAATTTTAACATTTAATCTTTTGACTCTAAATGACTGTTGGGTGTGAATTATGACTTTTTCAACTAAAATAAGTGTGTTTAAAGTCATTTCTGTGACTGAAACAGGTCAAAATTGAAGCTTTTGAGTAAGCAAAACTCTGTAAAAATGGCCATTTTGGTCACTGTGAGGGTTTAAAAAGTGGTTATTCAACATGAGGCACGATCCAATTGACATTTTGAATCATTTTTGGTACAGTCCAAAAAATCAATTTTCGGATGAAAAACGATGACTCCGGACATGTCGAACGTTCCCAAAATGGTCTATAATGATGAAATTTTAACATTTAATCTTTTGACTCTAAATGACTGTTGGATGTGAATTATGACTTTTTCAACTAAAATAAGTGTGTTTAAAGTCATTTCTGTGCCTGAAACGGGTCAAAATTGAAGCTTTTGAGTAAGCAAAACTCTGTAAAAATGGCAATTTTGGTCACTGTGAGGGTTTAAAAAGTGGTTATTCAACATGAGGCATGATCCAATTGACATTTTGAATCATTTTTGGTACAGTCCAAAAAATCAATTTTCGGATGAAAAACGATGACTCCGGACATGTTGAACGTTCCCAAAATGGTCTATAATGATGACATTTTAACATTTAATCTTTTGACTCTAAATGGCTGTTGGATGTGAATTATGACTTTTTCAACTAAAATAAGTGTGTTTAAAGTCATTTCTGTGCCTGAAACGGGTCAAAATTGAAGCTTTTGAGTAAGCAAAACTCTGTAAAAATGGCAATTTTGGTCACTGTGAGGGTTTAAAAAGTGGTTATTCAACATGAGGCATGATCCAATTGACATTTTGAATCATTTTTGGTACAGTCCAAAAAATCGATTTTCGGATGAAAAACGATGACTCCGGACATGTCGAACGTTCCCAAAATGGTCTATAATGATGAAATTTTAACATTTAATCTTTTGACTCTAAATGACTGTCGGATGTGAATTATGACTTTTTCAACTAAAATAAGTGTGTTTAAAGTCATTTCTGTGCCTGAAACGGGTCAAAATTGAAGCTTTTGAGTAAGCAAAACTCTGTAAAAATGGCAATTTTGGTCACTGTGAGGGTTTAAAAAGTGGTTATTCAACATGAGGCATGATCCAATTGACATTTTGAATCATTTTTGGTACAGTCCAAAAAATCAATTTTCGGATGAAAAACGATGACTCCGGACATGTCGAACGTTCCCAAAATGGACTATAATGATGAAATTTTAACATTTAATCTTTTGACTCTAAATGACTGTTGGATGTGATTTATGACTTTTTCAACTAAAATAAGTGTGTTTAAAGTCATTTCTGTGACTGAAACGGGTCAAAATTGTAGCTTTTGAGTAAGCAAAACTCTGTAAAAATGGCCATTTTGGTCACTGTGAGGGTTTAAAAAGTGGTTATTCAACATGAGGCACGATCCAATTGACATTTTGAATCATTTTTGGTACAGTCCAAAAAATCAATTTTCGGATGAAAAACGATGACTCCGGACATGTCGAACGTTCCCAAAATGGTCTATAATGATGAAATTTTAACATTTAATCTTTTGACTCTAAATGACTGTTGGATGTGAATTATGACTTTTTCAACTAAAATAAGTGTGTTTAAAGTCATTTCTGTGACTGAAACAGGTCAAAATTGAAGCTTTTGAGTAAGCAAAACTCTGTAAAAATGGCAATTTTGGTCACTGTGAGGGTTTAAAAAGTGGTTATTCAACATGAGGCATGATCCAATTGACATTTTGAATCATTTTTGGTACAGTCCAAAAAATCGATTTTCGGATGAAAAACGATGACTCCGGACATGTCGAACGTTCCCAAAATGGTCTATAATGATGAAATTTTAACATTTAATCTTTTGACTCTAAATGACTGTTGGATGTGAATTATGACTTTTTCAACTAAAATAAGTGTGTTTAAAGTCATTTCTGTGACTGAAACGGGTCAAAATTGAAGCTTTTGAGTAAGCAAAACTCTGTAAAAATGGCCATTTTGGTCACTGTGAGGGTTTAAAAAGTGGTTATTCAACATGAGGCATGATCCAATTGACATTTTGAATCATTTTTGGTACAGTCCAAAAAATCAATTTTCGGATGAAAAACGATGACTCCGGACATGTCGAACGTTCCCAAAATGGTCTATAATGATGACATTTTAACATTTAATCTTTTGACTCTAAATGGCTGTTGGATGTGAATTATGACTTTTTCAACTAAAATAAGTGTGTTTAAAGTCATTTCTGTGCCTGAAACGGGTCAAAATTGAAGCTTTTGAGTAAGCAAAACTCTGTAAAAATGGCAATTTTGGTCACTGTGAGGGTTTAAAAAGTGGTTATTCAACATGAGGCATGATCCAATTGACATTTTGAATCATTTTTGGTACAGTCCAAAAAATCAATTTTCGGATGAAAAACGATGACTCCGGACATGTCGAACGTTCCCAAAATGGTCTACAATGATGAAATTTTAACATTTAATCTTTTGACTCTAAATGACTGTTGGATGTGAATTATGACTTTTTCAACTAAAATAAGTGTGTTTAAAGTAATTTTTGTGACTGAAACGGGTCAAAATTGAAGCTTTTGAGTAATCAAAACTCTGTAAAAATGGCCATTTTGGTCACTGTGAGGGTTTAAAAAGTGGTTATTCAACATGAGGCACGATCTAATTGACATTTTGAATCATTTTTGGTACAGTCCAAAAAATCGATTTTCGGATGAAAAAAACGATGACTCCGGACATGTCGAACGTTCCCAAAATGGTCTATAATGATGAAATTTTAACATTTAATCTTTTGACTCTAAATGACTGTCGGATGTGAATTATGACTTTTTCAACTAAAATAAGTGTGTTTAAAGTCATTTCTGTGCCTGAAACGGGTCAAAATTGAAGCTTTTGAGTAAGCAAAACTCTGTAAAAATGGCAATTTTGGTCACTGTGAGGGTTTAAAAAGTGGTTATTCAACATGAGGCATGATCCAATTGACATTTTGAATAATTTTTGGTACAGTCCAAAAAATCAATTTTCGGATGAAAAACGATGACTCCGGACATGTCGAACGTTCCCAAAATGGTCTATAATGATGAAATTTTAACATTTAATCTTTTGACTCTAAATGACTGTTGGATGTGAATTATGACTTTTTCAACTAAAATAAGTGTGTTTAAAGTCATTTCTGTGACTGAAACAGGTCAAAATTGAAGCTTTTGAGTAAGCAAAACTCTGTAAAAATGGCAATTCTGGTCACTGTGAGGGTTTAAAAAGTGGTTATTCAACATGAGGCATGATCCAATTGACATTTTGGATCATTTTTGGTACAGTCCAAAAAATCGATTTTCGGATGAAAAACGATGACTCCGGACATGTCGAACGTTCCCAAAATGGTCTATAATGATGAAATTTTAACATTTAATCTTTTGACTCTAAATGACTGTTGGATGTGAATTATGACTTTTTCAACTAAAATAAGTGTGTTTAAAGTCATTTCTGTGACTGAAACGGGTCAAAATTGAAGCTTTTGAGTAAGCAAAACTCTGTAAAAATGGCCATTTTGGTCACTGTGAGGGTTTAAAAAGTGGTTATTCAACATGAGGCACGATCCAATTGACATTTTGAATCATTTTTGGTACAGTCCAAAAAATCAATTTTCGGATGAAAAACGATGACTCCGGACATGTCGAACGTTCCCAAAATGGTCTATAATGATGAAATTTTAACATTTAATCTTTTGACTCTAAATGACTGTTGGATGTGAATTATGACTTTTTCAACTAAAATAAGTGTGTTTAAAGTCATTTCTGTGCCTGAAACGGGTCAAAATTGAAGCTTTTGAGTAAGCAAAACTCTGTAAAAATGGCAATTTTGGTCACTGTGAGGGTTTAAAAAGTGGTTATTCAACATGAGGCATGATCCAATTGACATTTTGAATCATTTTTGGTACAGTCCAAAAAATCAATTTTCGGATGAAAAACGATGACTCCGGACATGTCGAACGTTCCCAAAATGGTCTATAATGATGAAATTTTAACATTTAATCTTTTGACTCTAAATGACTGTTGGATGTGATTTATGACTTTTTCAACTAAAATAAGTGTGTTTAAAGTCATTTCTGTGACTGAAACGGGTCAAAATTGTAGCTTTTGAGTAAGCAAAACTCTGTAAAAATGGCCATTTTGGTCACTGTGAGGGTTTAAAAAGTGGTTATTCAACATGAGGCACGATCCAATTGACATTTTGAATCATTTTTGGTACAGTCCAAAAAATCAATTTTCGGATGAAAAACGATGACTCCGGACATGTCGAACGTTCCCAAAATGGTCTATAATGATGAAATTTGAACATTTAATCTTTTGACTCTAAATGACTGTTGGATGTGAATTATGACTTTTTCAACTAAAATAAGTGTGTTTAAAGTCATTTCTGTGACTGAAACGGGTCAAAATTGAAGCTTTTGAGTAAGCAAAACTCTGTAAAAATGGCCATTTTAGTCACTGTGAGGGTTTAAAAAGTGGTTATTCAACATGAGGCACGATCCAATTGACATTTTGAATCATTTTTGGTACAGTCCTAAAAATCGATTTTCGGATGAAAAACGATGACTCCGGACATGTCGAACGTTCCCAAAATGGTCTATAATGATGAAATTTTAACATTTAATCTTTTGACTCTAAATGACTGTTGGGTGTGAATTATGACTTTTTCAACTAAAATAAGTGTGTTTAAAGTCATTTCTGTGACTGAAACAGGTCAAAATTGAAGCTTTTGAGTAAGCAAAACTCTGTAAAAATGGCAATTTTGGTCACTGTGAGGGTTTAAAAAGTGGTTATTCAACATGAGGCACGATCCAATTGACATTTTGAATCATTTTTGGTACAGTCCAAAAAACCGATTTTCGGATGAAAAACGATGACTCGAGGACATGTCGAACGTTCCCAAAATGGTCTATAATGATGAAATTTTAACATTTAATCTTTTGACTCTAAATGACTGTTGGATGTGAATTATGACTTTTTCAACTAAAATAATTGTGTTTAAAGTCATTTCTGTGACTGAAACCGGTCAAAATTGAAGCTTTTGAGTAAGCAAAACTCTGTAAAAATGGCAATTTTGGTCACTGTGAGGGTTTAAAAAGTGGTTATTCAACATGAGGCATGATCCAATTGACATTTTGAATCATTTTTGGTACAGTCTAAAAAATTGATTTTCGGATGAAAAACGATGACTCCGGACATGTCGAACATTCCCAAAATGGTCTATAATGATGAAATTTTAGCATTTAATCTTTTGACTCTAAATGACTGTTGGATGTGAATTATGACTTTTTCAACTAAAATAAGTGTGTTTAAAGTAATTTTTGTGACTGAAACGGGTCAAAATTGAAGCTTTTGAGTAATCAAAACTCTGTAAAAATGGCGATTTTGGTCACTGTGAGGGTTTAAAAAGTGGTTATTCAACATGAGGCATGATCCAATTGACATTTTGAATCATTTTTGGTACAGTCTAAAAAATTGATTTTCGGATGAAAAACGATGACTCCGGACATGTCGAACGTTCCCAAAATGGTCTATAATGATGAAATTTTAACATTTAATCTTTTGGCTCTAAATGACTGTTGGATGTGAATTATGACTTTTTCAACTAAAATAAGTGTGTTTAAAGTCATTTCTGTGCCTGAAACGGGTCAAAATTGAAGCTTTTGAGTAAGCAAAACTCTGTAAAAATGGCAATTTTGGTCACTGTGAGGGTTTAAAAAGTGGTTATTCAACATGAGGCATGATCCAATTGACATTTTGAATCATTTTTGGTACAGTCCAAAAAATCGATTTTCGGATGAAAAACGATGACTCCGGACATGTCGAACGTTCCCAAAATGGTCTATAATGATGAAATTTTAACATTTAATCTTTTGACTCTAAATGACTGTTGGATGTGAATTATGACTTTTTCAACTAAAATAAGTGTGTTTAAAGTCATTTCTGTGACTGAAACTGGTCAAAATTGAAGCTTTTGAG
Organism: Lissotriton vulgaris; assembly: GCF_964263255.1. Lineage (NCBI taxonomy): Eukaryota > Metazoa > Chordata > Amphibia > Caudata > Salamandridae > Lissotriton > Lissotriton vulgaris. The sequence goes on along the minus strand of NW_028252071.1, from coordinate 96,780 downwards.
TAAGAAAAACTCTGTAAAAATGGCCATTTGGGTCACTGTGAGGGTTTAAAAAGTGGTTATTCAACATGAGGCACGATCCAATTGACATTTTGAATCATTTTTGGTACAGTCCAAAAAATCAATTTTCGGATGAAAAACGATGACTCCGGACATGTCGAACGTTCCCAAAATGGTCTATAATGATGAAATTTTAACATTTAATCTTTTGACTCTAAATGACTGTTGGATGTGAATTATGACTTTTTCAACTAAAATAAGTGTTTTTAAAGTCATTTCTGTGCCTGAAACGGGTCAAAATTGAAGCTTTTGAGTAAGCAAAACTCTGTAAAAATGGCAATTTTGGCCACTGTGAGGGTTTAAAAAGTGGTTATTCAACATGAGGCATGATCCAATTGACATTTTGAATCATTTTTGGTACAGTCCAAAAAATCGATTTTCGGATGAAAAACGATGACTCCGGACATGTCGAACGTTCCCAAAATGGTCTATAATGATGAAATTTTAACATTTAATCTTTTGACTCTAAATGACTGTTGGATGTGAATTATGACTTTTTCAACTAAAATAAGTGTGTTTAAAGTTATTTCTGTGACTGAAACGGGTCAAAATTGAAGCTTTTGAGTAAGCAAAACTCTGTAAAAATGGCAATTTTGGTCACTGTGAGGGTTTAAAAAGTGGTTATTCAACATGAGGCATGATCCAATTGACATTTTGAATCATTTTTGGTACAGTCCAAAAAATCAATTTTCGGATGAAAAACGATGACTCCGGACATGTCGAACGTTCCCAAAATGGATATATGATGTTACAACGCATACTATTACAACGCATACCGTTACAACGCGGATATTAAAACGCAAAGACTACTACAACGCATGTTATTACAACGAGTACTATTAAAACGCAAAATAGTACTTTAATAGGAAAAGTACCATTACAACGCAACAATTCACAACGTGTACCATTACAACGCATTCATATGTTAAAAAATTACAATGTAAAATAAAACCTGGCACGGGATGCAGGGAAAATAGGGGTTTTGGGTGGGTAAGTGTATTAAAAACGGCATGTAAAACTACCATAATAACGCGATTTTCATTTATTTATTTATTAAATTATTACTCGAGTATTAATTTTCATTATTTTTTAATAAATTCGTACTGACCCTATAAAAAAATTCACCAATAAATATATATTTTTTTATTTTCTTGTAAAATAAAACCTGGCACGGGATGCAGGGAAAATAGGGGTTTTGGGTGGGTAAGTGTATTAAAAACGGCATGAAAAACTGCCGTAATAACGCGATTTTTATTTATTTATTTATTAAATTATTACTCGAGTATTAATTTTTATTTTTTTTTATTAAAATCGTACTGACCCTATAAAAAAATTCACCAATAAATATATATTTTTTACTTTTCTTGTAAAATAAAACCTGGCACGGGATGCAGGGAAAATAGGGGTTTTGGGTGGGTAAGTGTATTAAAAACGGCATGATAAACTGCCATAATAACGCGATTTTCATTTATTTATTTATTAAATTATTACTCGAGTATTAATTTTTATTATTTTTTAATAAAATCGTACTAACCCTATAAAAAAATTCACCAATAAATATATATTTTTAAATTTTCTTGTAAAATAAATCCTGGCACGGGATGCAGGGAAAATAGGGGTTTTGGGTGGGTAAGTGTATTAAAAAAACGGCATGAAAAACTGCCATATTAACGCGAATTCAATTTATTTATTTATTAAATAATTACTCGAGTATTAATTTTGATAGTACAGTACTTTCAAAACTATTTAAATAACTAAAAATGATAACAATATACCTACTAACTTAGTACGATTCAAAAATATATTGATACATATGGTTTTACATAATATGTCAATATTCGTATAAAAGAAACATATATAGTGTTTTCATGGACGCCATTTTGCATAAGTATCATACTAATGAGTCCTACTCTTATTTCAATGATTTCAAACGACAACATATTAACCAAAATGGATGCCAAAACGGCAAACATTACGGAATATAAAGTTAATGAAATGAATTTTTAAATTAAATGTTCTCAGAGAAATAAATGTAAAATTTAATGCGATTTCGACCACATATTTTTATGATAATTTTTGCGATACTACACCAAACTTATAAATAGTAGTGAAGAACCATTTTGAAATTAGTTGATTCTCAACTACCCGAGAGAGCAGACGTGAAATTGCACTCTATGAACTTTTGACCCTTTCATCCTATCGATAATACAAAACTATATAATACTACGACTACGAACTATTTACAAGTAAGTAATATGTACGGAAAACGATAACACCATAAATAATAGCTATGTTAATAAAAAAGCTACTATTTTAATATTAACTATATATTTTTAAAAGGCAATGTTTCAAAAATATATCTCTGCTTTATTTAAAAATGAATAGAGATTAATGCGTTATTATGTAAATACGTCCTAAATAACATGATACATAAATGTTTAAAATAATAATCTTAAAAACTAATCGTGCTTCAAATATAATACAGTAGTATTAATAGATTTATAATGTATTATATTTCTTTTAGAAGTCGATTCAAAACGGTTACTCACGAAATCCGTGTACATTTCATTGTTTTATGAAAGCGACCCGTTTTCACAAGAAAACATAAGGTACATCATTAATTGTTTGAAAATTAGTTTATTATTTTTAAAATGTAAAACGCCGCAGTAGGAGTAAACTGTACAAAATTTTTTCCCTCACAGACATACTACATATAAATAATTTCTTCATTAAAAAACGGACAGATAAAAAATTACAACTCCGCTTTAAAAGGTAATTTAAATATTTTAAATAAAACTAAACACTACTATTGAAAGGGAAAACATACATCACTTTAAGCAGGTTAAAATAAAATGATGTTTTTTTTAAAAATCTCTCAGAATAACAGACCAATCCAAGTAAGAAAAAAAAACGAACAGCCAAGGAAAGGACACATTTCGACTACTCAAAATACCAAATCAAAAAGTAAGTTTTAAAAAAATTGCGAAATGTATATATAAATTGTTAATAAATAATAAATAAAACGAATAAGATCAAACTGTGTAAAAGTCTCGAAAACTATACCATCTCGCAGCAAAAAAAAAAAAATATTGAACATAGCTTCAGTATGAAAAATAAATGTATACAGAAAGTGCAGAGAACATAGTAAAGTAAAGTTAAATAAGATGTCTCATGCCTATGAAGAAAAAATTAAAATCATTCTCCTCTAAAATTACAAGTCACACATTTTCAAACATACTTTTCTTTGTTTTAGGTTTCCATTCAAACCAAAACTTGACCAACCTCCACGACAACCAGCACAAGAAAACCAGAACAAATTTTTTCAGAATAAATAACCAAAACACTACCAGTAAGTGAAATATACTTTTCTACACACATACGTAAGACATGCATAAGCAATAATAAATAACACATGTTATATATAATTAAAATTTTGTGAAATGTACAAGTGTAAATTACTATTCCAACTCCTGGTAAGTTCTACAGTAGGGAAAGTGCTGGTTAGTCTAAAGGTGTAAATTACTATTCCAACTCCTGGTAAGTGCTACAGTAGGGAAAGTGCTGGATAGTCTAAAGGTGTAAATTACTATTCCAACTCCTGAAAAGTGCTACAGTAGGGAAAGTGCTGGATAGTGTAGAGGTGTAAATTACTATTCCAACTCCTGGTAAGTGCTACAGTAGGAAAAGTGCTGAATAGTCTAGAGGCTTAAGTTACTATTCCAACTCCTGGTAAGTGCTACAGTAGGGAAAGTGCTGGATAGTCTAAAGGTGTAAATGCTACAGTAGGGAAAGTGCTGGATAGTCTAAAGGTTTAAATTACTATTCCAACTCCAGGCAAGTGCTACAGTAGGGAAAGTGCTGGATAGTCTAGAGGTTTAAGTAAGTATTCCAACTCCTGGTAAGTGCTACAGTAGGGAAAGTGCTGAATAGTCTAGAGGCTTAAGTTACTATTCCAACTCCTGGTAAGTGCTACAGTAGGGAAAGTGCTGGTTAGTTTAAAGGTGTAAATTATTATTCCAACTCCTGGCAACTGCTACAGCAGAGAAAGTGCTAAAGTGAACTTCAATATGATACCTCATGTCTGTGAAAAAAACTTTTAAAAAAGTCTTCTCCAAAAGTATGTGTTACACATTTTCGAACAAACTTTTCTTTCTTTTAGATCTCCATCCAAACCAAAAGTTAACCAACCTCCAGGACAACCAACACCAAAAAACCAAGACATCTTTAATCAAAGTAAAGATCCAAAGCACTAAGAGTAAGTCAAAAACATTTTTCAACATACATATATAATACATGCATATGCAGTAATAAATAACACATGGTATTTATTCAAAAAGGTTTCTAAAATGTATAAGTGTAAATAACTATATAAACTCCTGGTAAGTGCAACAATATTAAAAGTGCTGGATAGTGTAGAGGTGTAAATTACTATTCCAACTCCAGGTAAGTGCTACAGTAGGGAAAGTGCTGGATAGTCTAGAGGTGTAAATTACTATTCCAACTCCTGGCAAGTGCTACAGTAGGGAAAGTGCTGGATAGTCTAGAGGTGTAAATTACTATTCCAACTCCTGGTAAGTGCTACTGTAGGGAAAGTGCTGGTTAGTCTAAAGGTGTAAGTTACTATTCCAACTCCTGGTAAGTGCTACAGTAGGGAAAGTGCTGGATAGTCTAAAGGTGTAAATTACTATTCCAACTCCTGATAAGTGCTACAGTAGGGAAAGTGCTGGATAGTGTAGAGGTGTAAATTACTCTTCCAACTCCAGGCAAGTGCTACAGTAGGGAAAGTGCAGGATAGTCTAGAGGTGTAAATTACTATTCCAACTCCTGGTAAGTGCTACAGTAGGGAAAGTGCTGGATAGTCTAAAGGTGTAAATTACTATTCCAACTCCAGGCAAGTGCTACAGTAGGGAAAGTGCTGGATAGTCTAAAGGTGTAAATTACTATTCCAACTCCAGGCAAGTGCTACAGTAGGGAAAGTGCTGGATAGTCTAGAGGTTTAAGTAAGTATTCCAACTCCTGGTAAGTGCTACAGTAGGGAAAGTGCTGAATAGTCTAGAGGCTTAAGTTACTATTCCAACTCCTGGTAAGTGCTACAGTAGGGAAAGTGCTGGTTAGTTTAAAGGTGTAAATTATTATTCCAACTCCTGGCAACTGCAACAGCAGGGAAAGTGCTAAAGTGAACTTCAATATGATACCTCATGTCTGTGAAAAAAACTTTTAAAAAAGTCTTCTCCAAAAGTATGTGTTACACATTTTCAATCAAACTTTTCTTTCTTTTAGATCTCCATCCAAACCAAAAGTTAACCAACCTCCAGGACAACCAACACCAAAAAACCAAGACATCTTTAATCAAAGTAAAGATCCAAAGCACTTAGAGTAAGTCAAAAACATTTTTCAACATACATATATAATACATGCATATGCAGTAATAAATAACACATGGTATTTATTCAAAAAGGTTTCTAAAATGTATAAGTGTAAATAACTATATAAACTCCTGGTAAGTGCAACAATATTAAAAGTGCTGGATAGTGTAGAGGTGTAAATTACTATTCCAACTCCAAGAAAGTACTACAGTAGGGAAAGTGCTGGATAGTCTAGAAGTTTAAATTACTATTCCAACTCCAGTCAAGTGCTACAGTAGGGAAAGTGCTGGATAGACTAGAGGTTTAAATTACTATTCCAACTCCTGGTAAGTGCTACAGTAGGGAAAGTGCTGCATAGTCTAAAGGTGTAAATTACTATTCCAACTCCTGGTAAGTGCTACAGTAGGGAAAGTGCTGGATAGTGTAGAGGTGTAAATTACTATTCCAACTCCAGGTAAGTGCTACAGTAGGGAAAGTGCTGGATAGTCTAAAGGTGTAAATTACTATTCCAACTCCAGGCAAGTGCTACAGTAGGGAAACTGCTGGATAGTCTAGAGTTTAAGTTACTATTCCAACTCCAGGTAAGTGCTACAGTAGGGAAAGTGCTGGATAGTGTAGAGGTTTAAATTACTATTCTAACTCCTGGTAAGTGCTACAGTAGGGAAAGTGCTGGATAGTCTAAAGGTGTAAATTACTATTCCAACTCCTGGTAAGTGCTACAGTAGGGAAAGTGCTGGTTAGTCTAGAGGTTTAAATTACTATTCCAAATCCTGGTAAGTGCTACAGTAGGGAAAGTGCTGGATAGTCTAGAGGTGTAAGTTACTATTCCAAATCCTGGTAAGTGCTACAGTAGGGAAAGTGCTGGATAGACTAGAGGTGTAAGTTACTATTCCAACTCCTGGCAACTACTACAGCAGGGAAAGAGCTAAAGTGAACTTCAATATGATACCTCATGTCTGTGAAAAAAACTTTAAAAAAAGTCTTCTCCAAAAGTATGTGTTACACATTTTCAAACAAACTTTTCTTTCTTTTAGATCTCCATCCAAACCAAAAGTTAACCAACCTCCAGGACAACCAACACCAAAAAACCAAGACATCTTTAATCAAAGTAAAGAACCAAAGCATTAAGAGTAAGTCAAAAACATTTTTCAACATACATATATAATACATGCATATGCAGTAATAAATAACACATGGTATTTATTCAAAAAGGTTTCTAAAATGTATAAGTGTAAATAACTATATAAACTCCTGGTAAGTGCTACAATATTAAAAGTGCTGGATAGTGTAGAGGTGTAAATTACTATTCCAACTCCTGGTAAGTGCTACAGTAGGGAAAGTGCTGGTTAGTTTAAAGGTGTAAATTACTATTCCAACTCCAGGCAAGTGCTACAGTAGGGAAAGTGATGGATAGTCTAGAGGTGTAAATTACTATTCCAACTCCTGGTAAGTGCTACAGTAGGGAAAGTGCTGGATAGTCAAAAGGTGTAAATTACTATTCCAACTCCTGGTAAGTGCTACAGTAGGGAAAGTGCTGGAAAGTCTAAAGGTTTAAATTACTATTCCAACTCCAGGCAAGTGCTAAAGTAGGGAAAGTGCCGGATAGTCTAGAGGTTTAAATTACTATTCCAACTCCTGGTAAGTGCTACAGTAGGGAAAGTGCTGGATAGTGTAGAGGTTTAAATTACTATTCTAACTCCTGGTAAGTGCAACAGTAGGGAAAGTGCTGGATAGTCTAGAGGTTTAAATTACTATTCCAACTCCTGGTAAGTGCAACAATATTAAAAGTGCTGGATAGTGTAGAGGTGTAAATTACTATTCCAACTCCAGGTAAGTGCTACAGTAGGGAAAGTGCTGGATAGTGTAGAGGTTTTAATTACTATTCCAACTCCTGGTAAGTGCAACAGTAGGGAAAGTGCTGGATAGTGTAGAGGTTTACATTACTATTCCAACTCCAGGCAAGTGCTACAGTAGGGAAAGTGCTGGATAGTCTAGAGGTTTACATTACTAATCCAACTCCAGGCAAGTGCTACAGTAGGGAAAGTGCTGGATAGTCTAGAGGTTTAAATTACTATTCCAACTCCTGGTAAGTGCTACAGTAGGGAAAGTGCTGGATAGTCTAAAGGTGTAAATTACTATTCCAACTCCTGGTAAGTGCAACAGTAGGGAAAGTGCTGGTTAGTGTAGAGGTTTAAATTACTATTCCAACTCCAGGTAAGTGCTACAGTAGGGAAAGTGCTGGATAGTCTAAAGGTGTAAATTACTAGTCCAACTCCTGGTAAGTGCTACAGTAGGGAAAGTGCTGGATAGTCTAAAGGTGTAAATTACTATTCCAACTCCAGGCAAGTGCTACAGTAGGGAAAGTGCTGGATAGTCTAAAGGTGTAAATTACTTTTCCAACTCCTGGTAAGTGCTACAGTAGGGAAAGTGCTGGATAGTCTAAAGGTGTAAATTACTATTCCAACTCCTGGTAAGTGCAACAGTAGGGAAAGTGCTGGTTAGTGTAGAGGTTTAAATTACTATTCCAACTCCAGGCAAGTGCTACAGTAGGGAAAGTGCTGGATAGTCTAGAGGTGTAAATTACTATTTCAAGTCAAAAAAGTGCTACATTTAGAAAAGTGCTAAATATGTTTTCTAATTTAAAACAATTTATCAAAATGCTTACATATGGAAAATGTGCTAGATACAAAATAAGTAAACAATATTCAGAGTTTTTTAAAATGTAAAATACATACAATTTTTTTGCTTTCCATTTCTATAATTCAAAAACTAAAATAATCTTTTTTTCTTTCCAGAAAATGTCTTCAGAACAACAAACTGCTAAGTATATTCCGTCCAGGAAAGGAAAGCAGTTACTAGCACATCAAGGATACATTTATTGTAAGGATAGGTTAAGTAATCCACGGATTCATTGGAGATGCGTGCAATACCATACAACTCGTTGCAGCGGCAGAGCGGTTACGGTCAATGATATTATTGTAAGAACAACTGACCATAACCACTCTGCCTCTGCAATGGAAGTTGATGTCAGAGAAACTGTGAATGAGATGAAGGCTATTGCAAGCACCTCCAATGAATCCACTGGATCAATTTTAAGACAGGTTGCTCAACATGTCCCTACTCATATTGCTAGCAATATCCCTAACGTACATAATTTGCGTAGAATTATACAAAGACAAAAGCAGGCAAGTAATACACAAACAAACACACCTCATACCTTTTCTGATATTATTATTCCTCCTGAACTTACTATTACTTTTTCTAATGAACCTTTCCTCCTGCATGACAACGAAAACCCTCTTAAGCGCATCTTAATTTTTAGTACCCCACGCAACCTTGTTAAACTTGAATCAAGTGAAATTTGGATGATGGATGGGACGTTTAAAAGCACGCCCCATCCATTCACCCAAATTTATACTATTCATGGTAAAATTAATAACAGTGTAATACCCCTAGTATATAGTTTGCTGCCTGATAAGACTTCAGCAACTTACACAGAATTATTAACTGTGATTAAATCTAAAACAAACCAAAGTCCTAGGAAAATTATTATCGATTTTGAATTGAGTATGATCAATGTGATCACCAAACTGTACACGGATACCCAAATTCAAGGGTGTTTTTTCCACTTTTCCCAGGCATTCTGGCGTAAATTACAAAAAACACCCTTAGTTACTGAATACTCAGAGGACAGCAAACTACAAGTCGAATTAAAAAAATTAACTGCTCTTTGTTTTGTCCCTCCCGAAAGTGTAGACGAGTACTACACTGCAATTACAGAATCAGAGTATTATTTAACTAACGAAGATAAATTGGCACCCATTTTAAATTATATGGAAGACACATGGATTGGACACCTAGGCAGATCGGGTCGCAGGAGGAAGCCACGTTTCCATGTGCAGTGGTGGAACTGTTATTCGAGTTGTCTAGAGGGAGAGGCAAAAACAAATAATGCCATTGAGGGATGGCATAACTCCTTCAACCATTTAATCGGCAAACCCCACCCTAATTTCTATTCATTTCTGGAAACTTTGAAGAAGGAGCAAAGTTTCCAAGAAATGAGACTTTCTCAAACTCTCACTGGTAGTCTAAACTCACGGATTACCCAAAGAACAAAGGATATGTCTGAACGACTATTGGCACTACTACAACAATTTTCGTTGTGTGTGGCTTTAGATTACCTTGAGAATCTAGCTAACATCCTTTCTTTTTAAACTATAATTTACATTACTTTCCTGCTTCTACCTAAATTAAATATTTTTCTAATTCTAATTCGTCATAACATTTTTCCAAAAACATTTTTTAATATTATATGTTGGGTCATTTTTCCTCTTTTTTTATAAACATTTTTTTATAAATTAATCCCTTACATGAGATATTTTTTTTAATTTTTCAATCACATAAGACTTTAGAAACAATAACTAAAGCAATATTTTCCAAAAGAAATTAATTTTGGTCCTTCATTTTTGAAGAATAAAAAAGTACATTGCAAAAAAAATAAAATGCATTTTCAAATTTATCACAAACTCTTCTATGAAAACCACACCATAAAATTAATGGTTAAAATATTAATGTATTCGATATATTGATATTTCCATATTTCCTCTTCAAGTGATAATTCCTACAACATTTCACCAAACAATGATTAAATTCAAATCAATATACATCAGTTATGCCTTTCAATCTACTATACCACAATATACAAAGGCTCCTAAATTTTTACTTTCTAATTATCATAGACTAAACAAAGCAAAAATATTTCCGAAATGAATATTAAACAACTGAAATGTAACCAATATAAACAATCAGACAACCAGTGAATCGGAAATCAACCCTACATCATAATCTTCTTAAAATACAATTTTAATTGGAAAAAGCACCAGGAAAACATTGGAAATATCTTTATTCACATTCATATGATATTTTAACCACTTAGCAACTAACATTCTCAAACTCAATATTTGCAAACTGTTATATCACTCGAAAATGCATTTTAATAATTTGCATACATAAATACATTATAAAATATTTGTTATACTTTTCTAAACCCCTTTTCAGATTTTTTTACTAAAATTCAACTCATTCTTACTTTAATTATATTTACCGATCTTCCCCACGCCCATCCGACCCAACATCGGCATATTCTATTAATACGAGTAGCGACATGTTGTTTTTTTAACATTTTTTTTATTTCGAGCAACCTCTACTTAACTTATCCTTACAATAAATGTATATCTATCATTTAACTTTAATAGTTAGTATTAAATTGTTTTCCTACCTGGACGTAGATCAGCGTCCTGCTGCTTCCTCCTGCTTCCAGCTCCGGATACCCTCAAAATGGCCGACGACGCACGCGTATACGTGATAACGTGAGAATAAGCTGCAACAATAAAGAAAGGACTACTGTACATTGTATTATATTTCAATTTATAAACAAATATTATTTTTAAATATGAATACATGTATATATAAAAATTTAGAAAAATATACATAAAATGTATTAAAAACTGATGAATGTTTAATTATTTTTTGTATGTAATAAAAAGTTATTTTTATTTACAAAAACAGATCTCTACGTATTTATTTAATTCATTCTTTATAACTTAACTTTTAAAATATAATGTAAAATATATACTTCCTTACTATACCTGTTTTCTTCTTTCTGTTCCGCTTTTTTCCTCCTCTTTCCTTTCGTTTCCTTTCCTTTTATTCCGAACCGCTCTACATAACTAGTTGTATCAAGGAAATAAATGAAGGACAAATGTATCCATAGAAAACAATATTAAAGCGTGGGAACGGAAACTTAAATATAAGTATATCACCTACAAAATCAATTAAAAATTAATTTATTATAAAAACAATATACTTAATAAAGTATACATGTAGAAAACATTTTGTTAAATTTAATTAAAAAATAATAGAAAGTAATCTTTTACCAAAATATTTTTAAAAACATAAATTAAAAATAATTAACATATAGTCATATATAATAATTTCTAATATTCAAAATAAATCAAATTTAATATTATATATCTATTTTTCTAATATATTTAAATTTTAATAAATAATATATTACATACTAATTAATACTTCAATAAAAATAATAATAATATACAAAAACTAAAACAATTAAAAATACAAATATGAAATAAATATGTTCTAATTTTTTTAATTTTTACTACCCTAAATATTAGTTACTATAATTAAATATACATTCCTACATTTATATTATACAATGTTATAAACAATATTAAATTACAATGAATATATTAATTATTACTATCAAAAAAATTCATTAAACAGATTCCTGAAATCAACTTTAAAATAAATACTATATTAAAAGATATTTTAATATATCAATTATTATTTATTTTCATAAATACTTAAAAATACTTTTTTTTTAATTAATAAATTACTTTTCTATTAATTCAAATATATATCATTAATTAATTATTAAAAATAGATTTTAATATATTAATATTACTACAATATATCCTATACTTTTCTTTTCAATAATACATAATTTTTCAATTATTCATTTATTAATTATTAATTATTAATAATTAATTATTGAAATTTGATTTTAATATGTTAATATTATATTTAATATGTTAATATTACTACAATCTAAGCTATACCTAAATATATATAAATATTATATATACACAAAATTTAAAAATTATTATAATTAATTTAATATTACTACAATCTGTCCTCATTTAAAATAAAATAAAATATAAAATAAAATAAATATACATATACTACAATCTAAGCTATACCTAAATATATATTAAAATTATATATACACAAAATTTTTAAATTAATATAATTAATATAATTAATATTTTAAAATTAATATAAAATTTAAAATAATTTAAAATAAAATAACATATAAAATAAAATACATATACATATATATATGCGTTGTAAAAGTACCTGCGTTGTAACAGTACCTGCGTTGTAACAGTATACGTTGTAAAAGTATGCGTTGTAACAGTACCTGCGTTGTAAAAACTGCGTTGTAATAGTACTGCGTTGTAAAAAATGCGTTGTAACAGGTGAATACCTCCCAAAATGGTCTATAATGATGAAATTTTAACATTTAATCTTTTGACTCTAAATGACTGTTGGATGTGAATTATGACTTTTTCAACTAAAATAAGTGTGTTTAAAGTAATTTTTGTGACTGAAACGGGTCAAAATTGAAGCTTTTGAGTAATCAAAACTCTGTAAAAATGGCAATTTTGGTCACTGTGAGGGTTTCAAAAGTGGTTATTCAACATGAGGCATGATCCAATTGACATTTTGAATCATTTTTGGTACAGTCCAAAAAATCGATTTTCGGATGAAAAACGATGACTCCGGACATGTCGAACGTTCCCAAAATGGTCTATAATGATGAAATGTTAACATTTAATCTTTTGACTCTAAATGACTGTTGGATGTGAATTATGACTTTTTCAACTAAAATAAGTGTGTTTAAAGTCATTTCTGTGACTGAAACGGGTCAAAATTGAAGTTTTTGAGTAAGCAAAACTCTGTAAAAATGGCCATTTTGGTCACTGTGAGGGTTTAAAAAGTGGTTATTCAACTTGAGGCATGATCCAATTGACATTTTGAATCATTTTTGGTACAGTCCAAAAAATCAATTTTCGGATGAAAAACGATGACTCCGGACATGTCGAACGTTCCCAAAATGGTCTATAATGATGAAATTTTAACATTTAATCTTTTGACTCTAAATAACTGTTGGATGTGAATTATGACTTTTTCAACTAAAATAAGTGTGTTTAAAGTCATTTCTGTGCCTGAAACGGGTCAAAATTGATGCTTTTGAGTAAGCAAAACTCTGTAAAAATGGCCATTTTGGTCACTGTGAGGGTTTAAAAAGTGGTTATTCAACATGAGGCACGATCCAATTGACATTTTGAATCATTTTTGGTACAGTCCAAAAAATCAATTTTCGGATGAAAAACGATGACTCCGGACATGTCGAACGTTCCCAAAATGGTCTATAATGATGAAATTTTAACATTTAATCTTTTGACTCTAAATGACTGTTGGATGTGAATTATGACTTTTTCAACTAAAATAAGTGTGTTTAAAGTCATTTCTGTGACTGAAACGGGTCAAAATTGAAGCTTTTGAGTAAGCAAAACTCTGTAAAAATGGCCATTTTAGTCACTGTGAGGGTTTAAAAAGTGGTTATTCAACATGAGGCACGATCCAATTGACATTTTGAATCATTTTTGGTACAGTCCAAAAAATCGATTTTCGGATGAAAAACGATGACTCCGGACATGTCGAACGTTCCCAAAATGGTCTATAATGATGAAATTTTAACATTTAATCTTTTGACTCTAAATGACTGTTGGGTGTGAATTATGACTTTTTCAACTAAAATAAGTGTGTTTAAAGTCATTTCTGTGACTGAAACAGGTCAAAATTGAAGCTTTTGAGTAAGCAAAACTCTGTAAAAATGGCCATTTTGGTCACTGTGAGGGTTTAAAAAGTGGTTATTCAACATGAGGCACGATCCAATTGACATTTTGAATCATTTTTGGTACAGTCCAAAAAATCAATTTTCGGATGAAAAACGATGACTCCGGACATGTCGAACGTTCCCAAAATGGTCTATAATGATGAAATTTTAACATTTAATCTTTTGACTCTAAATGACTGTTGGATGTGAATTATGACTTTTTCAACTAAAATAAGTGTGTTTAAAGTCATTTCTGTGCCTGAAACGGGTCAAAATTGAAGCTTTTGAGTAAGCAAAACTCTGTAAAAATGGCAATTTTGGTCACTGTGAGGGTTTAAAAAGTGGTTATTCAACATGAGGCATGATCCAATTGACATTTTGAATCATTTTTGGTACAGTCCAAAAAATCAATTTTCGGATGAAAAACGATGACTCCGGACATGTTGAACGTTCCCAAAATGGTCTATAATGATGACATTTTAACATTTAATCTTTTGACTCTAAATGGCTGTTGGATGTGAATTATGACTTTTTCAACTAAAATAAGTGTGTTTAAAGTCATTTCTGTGCCTGAAACGGGTCAAAATTGAAGCTTTTGAGTAAGCAAAACTCTGTAAAAATGGCAATTTTGGTCACTGTGAGGGTTTAAAAAGTGGTTATTCAACATGAGGCATGATCCAATTGACATTTTGAATCATTTTTGGTACAGTCCAAAAAATCGATTTTCGGATGAAAAACGATGACTCCGGACATGTCGAACGTTCCCAAAATGGTCTATAATGATGAAATTTTAACATTTAATCTTTTGACTCTAAATGACTGTCGGATGTGAATTATGACTTTTTCAACTAAAATAAGTGTGTTTAAAGTCATTTCTGTGCCTGAAACGGGTCAAAATTGAAGCTTTTGAGTAAGCAAAACTCTGTAAAAATGGCAATTTTGGTCACTGTGAGGGTTTAAAAAGTGGTTATTCAACATGAGGCATGATCCAATTGACATTTTGAATCATTTTTGGTACAGTCCAAAAAATCAATTTTCGGATGAAAAACGATGACTCCGGACATGTCGAACGTTCCCAAAATGGACTATAATGATGAAATTTTAACATTTAATCTTTTGACTCTAAATGACTGTTGGATGTGATTTATGACTTTTTCAACTAAAATAAGTGTGTTTAAAGTCATTTCTGTGACTGAAACGGGTCAAAATTGTAGCTTTTGAGTAAGCAAAACTCTGTAAAAATGGCCATTTTGGTCACTGTGAGGGTTTAAAAAGTGGTTATTCAACATGAGGCACGATCCAATTGACATTTTGAATCATTTTTGGTACAGTCCAAAAAATCAATTTTCGGATTAAAAACGATGACTCCGGACATGTCGAACGTTCCCAAAATGGTCTATAATGATGAAATTTTAACATTTAATCTTTTGACTCTAAATGACTGTTGGATGTGAATTATGACTTTTTCAACTAAAATAAGTGTGTTTAAAGTCATTTCTGTGACTGAAACAGGTCAAAATTGAAGCTTTTGAGTAAGCAAAACTCTGTAAAAATTGCAATTTTGGTCACTGTGAGGGTTTAAAAAGTGGTTATTCAACATGAGGCATGATCCAATTGACATTTTGAATAATTTTTGGTACAGTCCAAAAAATCGATTTTCGGATGAAAAACGATGACTCCGGACATGTCGAACGTTCCCAAAATGGTCTATAATGATGAAATTTTAACATTTAATCTTTTGACTCTAAATGACTGTTGGATGTGAATTATGACTTTTTCAACTAAAATAAGTGTGTTTAAAGTCATTTCTGTGACTGAAACAGGTCAAAATTGAAGCTTTTGAGTAAGCAAAACTCTGTAAAAATGGCAATTCTGGTCACTGTGAGGGTTTAAAAAGTGGTTATTCAACATGAGGCATGATCCAATTGACATTTTGGATCATTTTTGGTACAGTCCAAAAAATCGATTTTCGGATGAAAAACGATGACTCCGGACATGTCGAACGTTCCCAAAATGGTCTATAATGATGAAATTTTAACATTTAATCTTTTGACTCTAAATGACTGTTGGATGTGAATTATGACTTTTTCAACTAAAATAAGTGTGTTTAAAGTCATTTCTGTGACTGAAACGGGTCAAAATTGAAGCTTTTGAGTAAGCAAAACTCTGTAAAAATGGCCATTTTGGTCACTGTGAGGGTTTAAAAAGTGGTTATTCAACATGAGGCACGATCCAATTGACATTTTGAATCATTTTTGGTACAGTCCAAAAAATCAATTTTCGGATGAAAAACGATGACTCCGGACATGTCGAACGTTCCCAAAATGGTCTATAATGATGAAATTTTAACATTTAATCTTTTGACTCTAAATGACTGTTGGATGTGAATTATGACTTTTTCAACTAAAATAAGTGTGTTTAAAGTCATTTCTGTGCCTGAAACGGGTCAAAATTGAAGCTTTTGAGTAAGCAAAACTCTGTAAAAATGGCAATTTTGGTCACTGTGAGGGTTTAAAAAGTGGTTATTCAACATGAGGCATGATCCAATTGACATTTTGAATCATTTTTGGTACAGTCCAAAAAATCAATTTTCGGATGAAAAACGATGACTCCGGACATGTCGAACGTTCCCAAAATGGTCTATAATGATGAAATTTTAACATTTAATCTTTTGACTCTAAATGACTGTTGGATGTGATTTATGACTTTTTCAACTAAAATAAGTGTGTTTAAAGTCATTTCTGTGACTGAAACGGGTCAAAATTGTAGCTTTTGAGTAAGCAAAACTCTGTAAAAATGGCCATTTTGGTCACTGTGAGGGTTTAAAAAGTGGTTATTCAACATGAGGCACGATCCAATTGACATTTTGAATCATTTTTGGTACAGTCCAAAAAATCAATTTTCGGATGAAAAACGATGACTCCGGACATGTCGAACGTTCCCAAAATGGTCTATAATGATGAAATTTGAACATTTAATCTTTTGACTCTAAATGACTGTTGGATGTGAATTATGACTTTTTCAACTAAAATAAGTGTGTTTAAAGTCATTTCTGTGACTGAAACGGGTCAAAATTGAAGCTTTTGAGTAAGCAAAACTCTGTAAAAATGGCCATTTTAGTCACTGTGAGGGTTTAAAAAGTGGTTATTCAACATGAGGCACGATCCAATTGACATTTTGAATCATTTTTGGTACAGTCCAAAAAATCGATTTTCGGATGAAAAACGATGACTCCGGACATGTCGAACGTTCCCAAAATGGTCTATAATGATGAAATTTTAACATTTAATCTTTTGACTCTAAATGACTGTTGGGTGTGAATTATGACTTTTTCAACTAAAATAAGTGTGTTTAAAGTCATTTCTGTGACTGAAACAGGTCAAAATTGAAGCTTTTGAGTAAGCAAAACTCTGTAAAAATGGCAATTTTGGTCACTGTGAGGGTTTAAAAAGTGGTTATTCAACATGAGGCACGATCCAATTGACATTTTGAATCATTTTTGGTACAGTCCAAAAAACCGATTTTCGGATGAAAAACGATGACTCGAGGACATGTCGAACGTTCCCAAAATGGTCTATAATGATGAAATTTTAACATTTAATCTTTTGACTCTAAATGACTGTTGGATGTGAATTATGACTTTTTCAACTAAAATAATTGTGTTTAAAGTCATTTCTGTGACTGAAACCGGTCAAAATTGAAGCTTTTGAGTAAGCAAAACTCTGTAAAAATGGCAATTTTGGTCACTGTGAGGGTTTAAAAAGTGGTTATTCAACATGAGGCATGATCCAATTGACATTTTGAATCATTTTTGGTACAGTCTAAAAAATTGATTTTCGGATGAAAAACGATGACTCCGGACATGTCGAACATTCCCAAAATGGTCTATAATGATGAAATTTTAGCATTTAATCTTTTGACTCTAAATGACTGTTGGATGTGAATTATGACTTTTTCAACTAAAATAAGTGTGTTTAAAGTAATTTTTGTGACTGAAACGGGTCAAAATTGCAGCTTTTGAGTAATCAAAACTCTGTAAAAATGGCGATTTTGGTCACTGTGAGGGTTTAAAAAGTGGTTATTCAACATGAGGCATGATCCAATTGACATTTTGAATCATTTTTGGTACAGTCTAAAAAATTGATTTTCGGATGAAAAACGATGACTCCGGACATGTCGAACGTTCCCAAAATGGTCTATAATGATGAAATTTTAACATTTAATGTTTTGGCTCTAAATGACTGTTGGATGTGAATTATGACTTTTTCAACTAAAATAAGTGTGTTTAAAGTCATTTCTGTGCCTGAAACGGGTCAAAATTGAAGCTTTTGAGTAAGCAAAACTCTGTAAAAATGGCAATTTTGGTCACTGTGAGGGTTTAAAAAGTGGTTATTCAACATGAGGCATGATCCAATTGACATTTTGAATCATTTTTGGTACAGTCCAAAAAATCGATTTTCGGATGAAAAACGATGACTCCGGACATGTCGAACGTTCCCAAAATGGTCTATAATGATGAAATTTTAACATTTAATCTTTTGACTCTAAATGACTGTTGGATGTGAATTATGACTTTTTCAACTAAAATAAGTGTGTTTAAAGTCATTTCTGTGACTGAAACTGGTCAAAATTGAAGCTTTTGAGTAAGAAAAACTCTGTAAAAATGGCCATTTGGGTCACTGTGAGGGTTTAAAAAGTGGTTATTCAACATGAGGCACGATCCAATTGACATTTTGAATCATTTTTGGTACAGTCCAAAAAATCAATTTTCGGATGAAAAACGATGACTCCGGACATGTCGAACGTTCCCAAAATGGTCTATAATGATGAAATTTTAACATTTAATCTTTTGACTCTAAATGACTGTTGGATGTGAATTATGACTTTTTCAACTAAAATAAGTGTTTTTAAAGTCATTTCTGTGCCTGAAACGGGTCAAAATTGAAGCTTTTGAGTAAGCAAAACTCTGTAAAAATGGCAATTTTGGCCACTGTGAGGGTTTAAAAAGTGGTTATTCAACATGAGGCATGATCCAATTGACATTTTGAATCATTTTTGGTACAGTCCAAAAAATCAATTTTCGGATGAAAAACGATGACTCCGGACATGTCGAACGTTCCCAAAATGGTCTACAATGATGAAATTTTAACATTTAATCTTTTGACTCTAAATGACTGTTGGATGTGAATTATGACTTTTTCAACTAAAATAAGTGTGTTTAAAGTAATTTTTGTGACTGAAACGGGTCAAAATTGAAGCTTTTGAGTAATCAAAACTCTGTAAAAATGGCCATTTTGGTCACTGTGAGGGTTTAAAAAGTGGTTATTCAACATGAGGCACGATCTAATTGACATTTTGAATCATTTTTGGTACAGTCCAAAAAATCGATTTTCGGATGAAAAAAACGATGACTCCGGACATGTCGAACGTTCCCAAAATGGTCTATAATGATGAAATTTTAACATTTAATCTTTTGACTCTAAATGACTGTCGGATGTGAATTATGACTTTTTCAACTAAAATAAGTGTGTTTAAAGTCATTTCTGTGCCTGAAACGGGTCAAAATTGAAGCTTTTGAGTAAGCAAAACTCTGTAAAAATGGCAATTTTGGTCACTGTGAGGGTTTAAAAAGTGGTTATTCAACATGAGGCATGATCCAATTGACATTTTGAATAATTTTTGGTACAGTCCAAAAAATCAATTTTCGGATGAAAAACGATGACTCCGGACATGTCGAACGTTCCCAAAATGGTCTATAATGATGAAATTTTAACATTTAATCTTTTGACTCTAAATGACTGTTGGATGTGAATTATGACTTTTTCAACTAAAATAAGTGTGTTTAAAGTCATTTCTGTGACTGAAACAGGTCAAAATTGAAGCTTTTGAGTAAGCAAAACTCTGTAAAAATGGCAATTCTGGTCACTGTGAGGGTTTAAAAAGTGGTTATTCAACATGAGGCATGATCCAATTGACATTTTGAATCATTTTTGGTACAGTCCAAAAAATCGATTTTCGGATGAAAAACGATGACTCCGGACATGTCGAACGTTCCCAAAATGGTCTATAATGATGAAATTTTAACATTTAATCTTTTGACTCTAAATGACTGTTGGATGTGAATTATGACTTTTTCAACTAAAATAAGTGTGTTTAAAGTCATTTCTGTGACTGAAACGGGTCAAAATTGAAGCTTTTGAGTAAGCAAAACTCTGTAAAAATGGCCATTTTGGTCACTGTGAGGGTTTAAAAAGTGGTTATTCAACATGAGGCACGATCCAATTGACATTTTGAATCATTTTTGGTACAGTCCAAAAAATCAATTTTCGGATGAAAAACGATGACTCCGGACATGTCGAACGTTCCCAAAATGGTCTATAATGATGAAATTTTAACATTTAATCTTTTGACTCTAAATGACTGTTGGATGTGAATTATGACTTTTTCAACTAAAATAAGTGTGTTTAAAGTCATTTCTGTGCCTGAAACGGGTCAAAATTGAAGCTTTTGAGTAAGCAAAACTCTGTAAAAATGGCAATTTTGGTCACTGTGAGGGTTTAAAAAGTGGTTATTCAACATGAGGCATGATCCAATTGACATTTTGAATCATTTTTGGTACAGTCCAAAAAATCAATTTTCGGATGAAAAACGATGACTCCGGACATGTCGAACGTTCCCAAAATGGTCTATAATGATGACATTTTAACATTTAATCTTTTGACTCTAAATGGCTGTTGGATGTGAATTATGACTTTTTCAACTAAAATAAGTGTGTTTAAAGTCATTTCTGTGCCTGAAACGGGTCAAAATTGAAGCTTTTGAGTAAGCAAAACTCTGTAAAAATGGCAATTTTGGTCACTGTGAGGGTTTAAAAAGTGGTTATTCAACATGAGGCATGATCCAATTGACATTTTGAATCATTTTTGGTACAGTTCAAAAAATCGATTTTCGGATGAAAAACGATGACTCCGGACATGTCGAACGTTCCCAAAATGGTCTATAATGATGAAATTTTAACATTTAATCTTTTGACTCTAAATGACTGTCGGATGTGAATTATGACTTTTTCAACTAAAATAAGTGTGTTTAAAGTCATTTCTGTGCCTGAAACGGGTCAAAATTGAAGCTTTTGAGTAAGCAAAACTCTGTAAAAATGGCAATTTTGGTCACTGTGAGGGTTTAAAAAGTGGTTATTCAACATGAGGCATGATCCAATTGACATTTTGAATCATTTTTGGTACAGTCCAAAAAATCAATTTTCGGATGAAAAACGATGACTCCGGACATGTCGAACGTTCCCAAAATGGTCTATAATGATGAAATTTTAACATTTAATCTTTTGACTCTAAATGACTGTTGGATGTGATTTATGACTTTTTCAACTAAAATAAGTGTGTTTAAAGTCATTTCTGTGACTGAAACGGGTCAAAATTGTAGCTTTTGAGTAAGCAAAACTCTGTAAAAATGGCCATTTTGGTCACTGTGAGGGTTTAAAAAGTGGTTATTCAACATGAGGCACGATCCAATTGACATTTTGAATCATTTTTGGTACAGTCCAAAAAATCAATTTTCGGATGAAAAACGATGACTCCGGACATGTCGAACGTTCCCAAAATGGTCTATAATGATGAAATTTTAACATTTAATCTTTTGACTCTAAATGACTGTTGGATGTGAATTATGACTTTTTCAACTAAAATAAGTGTGTTTAAAGTCATTTCTGTGACTGAAACGGGTCAAAATTGAAGCTTTTGAGTAAGCAAAACTCTGTAAAAATGGCCATTTTAGTCACTGTGAAGGTTTAAAAAGTGGTTATTCAACATGAGGCACGATCCAATTGACATTTTGAATCATTTTTGGTACAGTCCAAAAAATCGATTTTCGGATGAAAAACGATGACTCCGGACATGTCGAACGTTCCCAAAATGGTCTATAATGATGAAATTTTAACATTTAATCTTTTGACTCTAAATGACTGTTGGGTGTGAATTATGACTTTTTCAACTAAAATAAGTGTGTTTAAAGTCATTTCTGTGACTGAAACAGGTCAAAATTGAAGCTTTTGAGTAAGCAAAACTCTGTAAAAATGGCCATTTTGGTCACTGTGAGGGTTTAAAAAGTGGTTATTCAACATGAGGCACGATCCAATTGACATTTTGAATCATTTTTGGTACAGTCCAAAAAATTAATTTTCGGATGAAAAACGATGACTCCGGACATGTCGAACGTTCCCAAAATGGTCTATAATGATGAAATTTTAACATTTAATCTTTTGACTCTAAATGACTGTTGGATGTGAATTATGACTTTTTCAACTAAAATAAGTGTGTTTAAAGTCATTTCTGTGCCTGAAACGGGTCAAAATTGAAGCTTTTGAGTAAGCAAAACTCTGTAAAAATGGCAATTTTGGTCACTGTGAGGGTTTAAAAAGTGGTTATTCAACATGAGGCATGATCCAATTGACATTTTGAATCATTTTTGGTACAGTCCAAAAAATCAATTTTCGGATGAAAAACGATGACTCCGGACATGTTGAACGTTCCCAAAATGGTCTATAATGATGACATTTTAACATTTAATCTTTTGACTCTAAATGGCTGTTGGATGTGAATTATGACTTTTTCAACTAAAATAAGTGTGTTTAAAGTCATTTCTGTGCCTGAAACGGGTCAAAATTGAAGCTTTTGAGTAAGCAAAACTCTGTAAAAATGGCAATTTTGGTCACTGTGAGGGTTTAAAAAGTGGTTATTCAACATGAGGCATGATCCAATTGACATTTTGAATCATTTTTGGTACAGTCCAAAAAATCGATTTTCGGATGAAAAACGATGACTCCGGACATGTCGAACGTTCCCAAAATGGTCTATAATGATGAAATTTTAACATTTAATCTTTTGACTCTAAATGACTGTCGGATGTGAATTATGACTTTTTCAACTAAAATAAGTGTGTTTAAAGTCATTTCTGTGCCTGAAACGGGTCAAAATTGAAGCTTTTGAGTAAGCAAAACTCTGTAAAAATGGCAATT
Organism: Lissotriton vulgaris; assembly: GCF_964263255.1. Lineage (NCBI taxonomy): Eukaryota > Metazoa > Chordata > Amphibia > Caudata > Salamandridae > Lissotriton > Lissotriton vulgaris. The sequence continues at coordinate 73,847 of NW_028252071.1, read as the reverse complement.
TTGGTCACTGTGAGGGTTTAAAAAGTGGTTATTCAACATGAGGCATGATCCAATTGACATTTTGAATCATTTTTGGTACAGTCCAAAAAATCAATTTTCGGATGAAAAACGATGACTCCGGACATGTCGAACGTTCCCAAAATGGACTATAATGATGAAATTTTAACATTTAATCTTTTGACTCTAAATGACTGTTGGATGTGATTTATGACTTTTTCAACTAAAATAAGTGTGTTTAAAGTCATTTCTGTGACTGAAACGGGTCAAAATTGTAGCTTTTGAGTAAGCAAAACTCTGTAAAAATGGCCATTTTGGTCACTGTGAGGGTTTAAAAAGTGGTTATTCAACATGAGGCACGATCCAATTGACATTTTGAATCATTTTTGGTACAGTCCAAAAAATCAATTTTCGGATGAAAAACGATGACTCCGGACATGTCGAACGTTCCCAAAATGGTCTATAATGATGACATTTTAACATTTAATCTTTTGACTCTAAATGACTGTTGGATGTGAATTATGACTTTTTCAACTAAAATAAGTGTGTTTAAAGTCATTTCTGTGACTGAAACAGGTCAAAATTGAAGCTTTTGAGTAAGCAAAACTCTGTAAAAATGGCAATTTTGGTCACTGTGAGGGTTTAAAAAGTGGTTATTCAACATGAGGCATGATCCAATTGACATTTTGAATCATTTTTGGTACAGTCCAAAAAATCGATTTTCGGATGAAAAACGATGACTCCGGACATGTCGAACGTTCCCAAAATGGTCTATAATGATGAAATTTTAACATTTAATCTTTTGACTCTAAATGACTGTTGGATGTGAATTATGACTTTTTCAACTAAAATAAGTGTGTTTAAAGTCATTTCTGTGACTGAAACGGGTCAAAATTGTAGCTTTTGAGTAAGCAAAACTCTGTAAAAATGGCCATTTTGGTCACTGTGAGGGTTTAAAAAGTGGTTATTCAACATGAGGCACGATCCAATTGACATTTTGAATCATTTTTGGTACAGTCCAAAAAATCAATTTTCGGATGAAAAACGATGACTCCGGACATGTCGAACGTTCCCAAAATGGTCTATAATGATGACATTTTAACATTTAATCTTTTGACTCTAAATGACTGTTGGATGTGAATTATGACTTTTTCAACTAAAATAAGTGTGTTTAAAGTCATTTCTGTGACTGAAACAGGTCAAAATTGAAGCTTTTGAGTAAGCAAAACTCTGTAAAAATGGCAATTTTGGTCACTGTGAGGGTTTAAAAAGTGGTTATTCAACATGAGGCATGATCCAATTGACATTTTGAATCATTTTTGGTACAGTCCAAAAAATCGATTTTCGGATGAAAAACGATGACTCCGGACATGTCGAACGTTCCCAAAATGGTCTATAATGATGAAATTTTAACATTTAATCTTTTGACTCTAAATGACTGTTGGATGTGAATTATGACTTTTTCAACTAAAATAAGTGTGTTTAAAGTCATTTCTGTGACTGAAACGGGTCAAAATTGAAGCTTTTGAGTAAGCAAAACTCTGTAAAAATGGCCATTTTGGTCACTGTGAGGGTTTAAAAAGTGGTTATTCAACATGAGGCATGATCCAATTGACATTTTGAATCATTTTTGGTACAGTCCAAAAAATCAATTTTCGGATGAAAAACGATGACTCCGGACATGTCGAACGTTCCCAAAATGGTCTATAATGATGACATTTTAACATTTAATCTTTTGACTCTAAATGGCTGTTGGATGTGAATTATGACTTTTTCAACTAAAATAAGTGTGTTTAAAGTCATTTCTGTGCCTGAAACGGGTCAAAATTGAAGCTTTTGAGTAAGCAAAACTCTGTAAAAATGGCAATTTTGGTCACTGTGAGGGTTTAAAAAGTGGTTATTCAACATGAGGCATGATCCAATTGACATTTTGAATCATTTTTGGTACAGTCCAAAAAATCAATTTTCGGATGAAAAACGATGACTCCGGACATGTCGAACGTTCCCAAAATGGTCTACAATGATGAAATTTTAACATTTAATCTTTTGACTCTAAATGACTGTTGGATGTGAATTATGACTTTTTCAACTAAAATAAGTGTGTTTAAAGTAATTTTTGTGACTGAAACGGGTCAAAATTGAAGCTTTTGAGTAATCAAAACTCTGTAAAAATGGCCATTTTGGTCACTGTGAGGGTTTAAAAAGTGGTTATTCAACATGAGGCACGATCTAATTGACATTTTGAATCATTTTTGGTACAGTCCAAAAAATCGATTTTCGGATGAAAAAAACGATGACTCCGGACATGTCGAACGTTCCCAAAATGGTCTATAATGATGAAATTTTAACATTTAATCTTTTGACTCTAAATGACTGTCGGATGTGAATTATGACTTTTTCAACTAAAATAAGTGTGTTTAAAGTCATTTCTGTGCCTGAAACGGGTCAAAATTGAAGCTTTTGAGTAAGCAAAACTCTGTAAAAATGGCAATTTTGGTCACTGTGAGGGTTTAAAAAGTGGTTATTCAACATGAGGCATGATCCAATTGACATTTTGAATAATTTTTGGTACAGTCCAAAAAATCAATTTTCGGATGAAAAACGATGACTCCGGACATGTCGAACGTTCCCAAAATGGTCTATAATGATGAAATTTTAACATTTAATCTTTTGACTCTAAATGACTGTTGGATGTGAATTATGACTTTTTCAACTAAAATAAGTGTGTTTAAAGTCATTTCTGTGACTGAAACAGGTCAAAATTGAAGCTTTTGAGTAAGCAAAACTCTGTAAAAATGGCAATTCTGGTCACTGTGAGGGTTTAAAAAGTGGTTATTCAACATGAGGCATGATCCAATTGACATTTTGGATCATTTTTGGTACAGTCCAAAAAATCGATTTTCGGATGAAAAACGATGACTCCGGACATGTCGAACGTTCCCAAAATGGTCTATAATGATGAAATTTTAACATTTAATCTTTTGACTCTAAATGACTGTTGGATGTGAATTATGACTTTTTCAACTAAAATAAGTGTGTTTAAAGTCATTTCTGTGACTGAAACGGGTCAAAATTGAAGCTTTTGAGTAAGCAAAACTCTGTAAAAATGGCCATTTTGGTCACTGTGAGGGTTTAAAAAGTGGTTATTCAACATGAGGCACGATCCAATTGACATTTTGAATCATTTTTGGTACAGTCCAAAAAATCAATTTTCGGATGAAAAACGATGACTCCGGACATGTCGAACGTTCCCAAAATGGTCTATAATGATGAAATTTTAACATTTAATCTTTTGACTCTAAATGACTGTTGGATGTGAATTATGACTTTTTCAACTAAAATAAGTGTGTTTAAAGTCATTTCTGTGCCTGAAACGGGTCAAAATTGAAGCTTTTGAGTAAGCAAAACTCTGTAAAAATGGCAATTTTGGTCACTGTGAGGGTTTAAAAAGTGGTTATTCAACATGAGGCATGATCCAATTGACATTTTGAATCATTTTTGGTACAGTCCAAAAAATCAATTTTCGGATGAAAAACGATGACTCCGGACATGTCGAACGTTCCCAAAATGGTCTATAATGATGAAATTTTAACATTTAATCTTTTGACTCTAAATGACTGTTGGATGTGATTTATGACTTTTTCAACTAAAATAAGTGTGTTTAAAGTCATTTCTGTGACTGAAACGGGTCAAAATTGTAGCTTTTGAGTAAGCAAAACTCTGTAAAAATGGCCATTTTGGTCACTGTGAGGGTTTAAAAAGTGGTTATTCAACATGAGGCACGATCCAATTGACATTTTGAATCATTTTTGGTACAGTCCAAAAAATCAATTTTCGGATGAAAAACGATGACTCCGGACATGTCGAACGTTCCCAAAATGGTCTATAATGATGAAATTTGAACATTTAATCTTTTGACTCTAAATGACTGTTGGATGTGAATTATGACTTTTTCAACTAAAATAAGTGTGTTTAAAGTCATTTCTGTGACTGAAACGGGTCAAAATTGAAGCTTTTGAGTAAGCAAAACTCTGTAAAAATGGCCATTTTAGTCACTGTGAGGGTTTAAAAAGTGGTTATTCAACATGAGGCACGATCCAATTGACATTTTGAATCATTTTTGGTACAGTCCTAAAAATCGATTTTCGGATGAAAAACGATGACTCCGGACATGTCGAACGTTCCCAAAATGGTCTATAATGATGAAATTTTAACATTTAATCTTTTGACTCTAAATGACTGTTGGGTGTGAATTATGACTTTTTCAACTAAAATAAGTGTGTTTAAAGTCATTTCTGTGACTGAAACAGGTCAAAATTGAAGCTTTTGAGTAAGCAAAACTCTGTAAAAATGGCAATTTTGGTCACTGTGAGGGTTTAAAAAGTGGTTATTCAACATGAGGCACGATCCAATTGACATTTTGAATCATTTTTGGTACAGTCCAAAAAACCGATTTTCGGATGAAAAACGATGACTCGAGGACATGTCGAACGTTCCCAAAATGGTCTATAATGATGAAATTTTAACATTTAATCTTTTGACTCTAAATGACTGTTGGATGTGAATTATGACTTTTTCAACTAAAATAATTGTGTTTAAAGTCATTTCTGTGACTGAAACCGGTCAAAATTGAAGCTTTTGAGTAAGCAAAACTCTGTAAAAATGGCAATTTTGGTCACTGTGAGGGTTTAAAAAGTGGTTATTCAACATGAGGCATGATCCAATTGACATTTTGAATCATTTTTGGTACAGTCTAAAAAATTGATTTTCGGATGAAAAACGATGACTCCGGACATGTCGAACATTCCCAAAATGGTCTATAATGATGAAATTTTAGCATTTAATCTTTTGACTCTAAATGACTGTTGGATGTGAATTATGACTTTTTCAACTAAAATAAGTGTGTTTAAAGTAATTTTTGTGACTGAAACGGGTCAAAATTGAAGCTTTTGAGTAATCAAAACTCTGTAAAAATGGCGATTTTGGTCACTGTGAGGGTTTAAAAAGTGGTTATTCAACATGAGGCATGATCCAATTGACATTTTGAATCATTTTTGGTACAGTCTAAAAAATTGATTTTCGGATGAAAAACGATGACTCCGGACATGTCGAACGTTCCCAAAATGGTCTATAATGATGAAATTTTAACATTTAATCTTTTGGCTCTAAATGACTGTTGGATGTGAATTATGACTTTTTCAACTAAAATAAGTGTGTTTAAAGTCATTTCTGTGACTGAAACTGGTCAAAATTGAAGCTTTTGAGTAAGAAAAACTCTGTAAAAATGGCCATTTGGGTCACTGTGAGGGTTTAAAAAGTGGTTATTCAACATGAGGCACGATCCAATTGACATTTTGAATCATTTTTGGTACAGTCCAAAAAATCAATTTTCGGATGAAAAACGATGACTCCGGACATGTCGAACGTTCCCAAAATGGTCTATAATGATGAAATTTTAACATTTAATCTTTTGACTCTAAATGACTGTTGGATGTGAATTATGACTTTTTCAACTAAAATAAGTGTTTTTAAAGTCATTTCTGTGCCTGAAACGGGTCAAAATTGAAGCTTTTGAGTAAGCAAAACTCTGTAAAAATGGCAATTTTGGCCACTGTGAGGGTTTAAAAAGTGGTTATTCAACATGAGGCATGATCCAATTGACATTTTGAATCATTTTTGGTACAGTCCAAAAAATCGATTTTCGGATGAAAAACGATGACTCCGGACATGTCGAACGTTCCCAAAATGGTCTATAATTATGAAATTTTAACATTTAATCTTTTGACTCTAAATGACTGTTGGATGTGAATTATGACTTTTTCAACTAAAATAAGTGTGTTTAAAGTTATTTCTGTGACTGAAACGGGTCAAAATTGAAGCTTTTGAGTAAGCAAAACTCTGTAAAAATGGCAATTTTGGTCACTGTGAGGGTTTAAAAAGTGGTTATTCAACATGAGGCATGATCCAATTGACATTTTGAATCATTTTTGGTACAGTCCAAAAAATCAATTTTCGGATGAAAAACGATGACTCCGGACATGTCGAACGTTCCCAAAATGGTCTATAATGATGAAATTTTAACATTTAATCTTTTGACTCTAAATGACTGTTGGATGTGAATTATGACTTTTTCAACTAAAATAAGTGTGTTTAAAGTAATTTTTGTGACTGAAACGGGTCAAAATTGAAGCTTTTGAGTAATCAAAACTCTGTAAAAATGGCAATTTTGGTCACTGTGAGGGTTTCAAAAGTGGTTATTCAACATGAGGCATGATCCAATTGACATTTTGAATCATTTTTGGTACAGTCCAAAAAATCGATTTTCGGATGAAAAACGATGACTCCGGACATGTCGAACGTTCCCAAAATGGTCTATAATGATGAAATGTTAACATTTAATCTTTTGACTCTAAATGACTGTTGGATGTGAATTATGACTTTTTCAACTAAAATAAGTGTGTTTAAAGTCATTTCTGTGACTGAAACGGGTCAAAATTGAAGTTTTTGAGTAAGCAAAACTCTGTAAAAATGGCCATTTTGGTCACTGTGAGGGTTTCAAAAGTGGTTATTCAACATGAGGCATGATCCAATTGACATTTTGAATCATTTTTGGTACAGTCTAAAAAATTGATTTTCGGATGAAAAACGATGACTCCGGACATGTCGAACATTCCCAAAATGGTCTATAATGATGAAATTTTAGCATTTAATCTTTTGACTCTAAATGACTGTTGGATGTGAATTATGACTTTTTCAACTAAAATAAGTGTGTTTAAAGTAATTTTTGTGACTGAAACGGGTCAAAATTGAAGCTTTTGAGTAATCAAAACTCTGTAAAAATGGCGATTTTGGTCACTGTGAGGGTTTAAAAAGTGGTTATTCAACATGAGGCATGATCCAATTGACATTTTGAATCATTTTTGGTACAGTCTAAAAAATTGATTTTCGGATGAAAAACGATGACTCCGGACATGTCGAACGTTCCCAAAATGGTCTATAATGATGAAATTTTAACATTTAATCTTTTGGCTCTAAATGACTGTTGGATGTGAATTATGACTTTTTCAACTAAAATAAGTGTGTTTAAAGTCATTTCTGTGCCTGAAACGGGTCAAAATTGAAGCTTTTGAGTAAGCAAAACTCTGTAAAAATGGCAATTTTGGTCACTGTGAGGGTTTAAAAAGTGGTTATTCAACATGAGGCATGATCCAATTGACATTTTGAATCATTTTTGGTACAGTCCAAAAAATCGATTTTCGGATGAAAAACGATGACTCCGGACATGTCGAACGTTCCCAAAATGGTCTATAATGATGAAATTTTAACATTTAATCTTTTGACTCTAAATGACTGTTGGATGTGAATTATGACTTTTTCAACTAAAATACGTGTGTTTAAAGTCATTTCTGTGACTGAAACTGGTCAAAATTGAAGCTTTTGAGTAAGAAAAACTCTGTAAAAATGGCCATTTGGGTCACTGTGAGGGTTTAAAAAGTGGTTATTCAACATGAGGCACGATCCAATTGACATTTTGAATCATTTTTGGTACAGTCCAAAAAATCAATTTTCGGATGAAAAACGATGACTCCGGACATGTCGAACGTTCCCAAAATGGTCTATAATGATGAAATTTTAACATTTAATCTTTTGACTCTAAATGACTGTTGGATGTGAATTATGACTTTTTCAACTAAAATAAGTGTTTTTAAAGTCATTTCTGTGCCTGAAACGGGTCAAAATTGAAGCTTTTGAGTAAGCAAAACTCTGTAAAAATGGCAATTTTGGCCACTGTGAGGGTTTAAAAAGTGGTTATTCAACATGAGGCATGATCCAATTGACATTTTGAATCATTTTTGGTACAGTCCAAAAAATCGATTTTCGGATGAAAAACGATGACTCCGGACATGTCGAACGTTCCCAAAATGGTCTATAATGATGAAATTTTAACATTTAATCTTTTGACTCTAAATGACTGTTGGATGTGAATTATGACTTTTTCAACTAAAATAAGTGTGTTTAAAGTTATTTCTGTGACTGAAACGGGTCAAAATTGAAGCTTTTGAGTAAGCAAAACTCTGTAAAAATGGCAATTTTGGTCACTGTGAGGGTTTAAAAAGTGGTTATTCAACATGAGGCACGATCCAATTGACATTTTGAATCATTTTTGGTACAGTCCAAAAAACCGATTTTCGGATGAAAAACGATGACTCGAGGACATGTCGAACGTTCCCAAAATGGTCTATAATGATGAAATTTTAACATTTAATCTTTTGACTCTAAATGACTGTTGGATGTGAATTATGACTTTTTCAACTAAAATAATTGTGTTTAAAGTCATTTCTGTGACTGAAACCGGTCAAAATTGAAGCTTTTGAGTAAGCAAAACTCTGTAAAAATGGCAATTTTGGTCACTGTGAGGGTTTAAAAAGTGGTTATTCAACATGAGGCATGATCCAATTGACATTTTGAATCATTTTTGGTACAGTCTAAAAAATTGATTTTCGGATGAAAAACGATGACTCCGGACATGTCGAACATTCCCAAAATGGTCTATAATGATGAAATTTTAGCATTTAATCTTTTGACTCTAAATGACTGTTGGATGTGAATTATGACTTTTTCAACTAAAATAAGTGTGTTTAAAGTAATTTTTGTGACTGAAACGGGTCAAAATTGAAGCTTTTGAGTAATCAAAACTCTGTAAAAATGGCGATTTTGGTCACTGTGAGGGTTTAAAAAGTGGTTATTCAACATGAGGCATGATCCAATTGACATTTTGAATCATTTTTGGTACAGTCTAAAAAATTGATTTTCGGATGAAAAACGATGACTCCGGACATGTCGAACGTTCCCAAAATGGTCTATAATGATGAAATTTTAACATTTAATCTTTTGGCTCTAAATGACTGTTGGATGTGAATTATGACTTTTTCAACTAAAATAAGTGTGTTTAAAGTCATTTCTGTGCCTGAAACGGGTCAAAATTGAAGCTTTTGAGTAAGCAAAACTCTGTAAAAATGGCAATTTTGGTCACTGTGAGGGTTTAAAAAGTGGTTATTCAACATGAGGCATGATCCAATTGACATTTTGAATCATTTTTGGTACAGTCCAAAAAATCGATTTTCGGATGAAAAACGATGACTCCGGACATGTCGAACGTTCCCAAAATGGTCTATAATGATGAAATTTTAACATTTAATCTTTTGACTCTAAATGACTGTTGGATGTGAATTATGACTTTTTCAACTAAAATAAGTGTGTTTAAAGTCATTTCTGTGACTGAAACTGGTCAAAATTGAAGCTTTTGAGTAAGAAAAACTCTGTAAAAATGGCCATTTGGGTCACTGTGAGGGTTTAAAAAGTGGTTATTCAACATGAGGCACGATCCAATTGACATTTTGAATCATTTTTGGTACAGTCCAAAAAATCAATTTTCGGATGAAAAACGATGACTCCGGACATGTCGAACGTTCCCAAAATGGTCTATAATGATGAAATTTTAACATTTAATCTTTTGACTCTAAATGACTGTTGGATGTGAATTATGACTTTTTCAACTAAAATAAGTGTTTTTAAAGTCATTTCTGTGCCTGAAACGGGTCAAAATTGAAGCTTTTGAGTAAGCAAAACTCTGTAAAAATGGCAATTTTGGCCACTGTGAGGGTTTAAAAAGTGGTTATTCAACATGAGGCATGATCCAATTGACATTTTGAATCATTTTTGGTACAGTCCAAAAAATCGATTTTCGGATGAAAAACGATGACTCCGGACATGTCGAACGTTCCCAAAATGGTCTATAATGATGAAATTTTAACATTTAATCTTTTGACTCTAAATGACTGTTGGATGTGAATTATGACTTTCTCAACTAAAATAAGTGTGTTTAAAGTTATTTCTGTGACTGAAACGGGTCAAAATTGAAGCTTTTGAGTAAGCAAAACTCTGTAAAAATGGCAATTTTGGTCACTGTGAGGGTTTAAAAAGTGGTTATTCAACATGAGGCATGATCCAATTGACATTTTGAATCATTTTTGGTACAGTCCAAAAAATCAATTTTCGGATGAAAAACGATGACTCCGGACATGTCGAACGTTCCCAAAATGGTCTATAATGATGAAATTTTAACATTTAATCTTTTGACTCTAAATGACTGTTGGATGTGAATTATGACTTTTTCAACTAAAATAAGTGTGTTTAAAGTAATTTTTGTGACTGAAACGGGTCAAAATTGAAGCTTTTGAGTAATCAAAACTCTGTAAAAATGGCAATTTTGGTCACTGTGAGGGTTTCAAAAGTGGTTATTCAACATGAGGCATGATCCAATTGACATTTTGAATCATTTTTGGTACAGTCCAAAAAATCGATTTTCGGATGAAAAACGATGACTCCGGACATGTCGAACGTTCCCAAAATGGTCTATAATGATGAAATGTTAACATTTAATCTTTTGACTCTAAATGACTGTTGGATGTGAATTATGACTTTTTCAACTAAAATAAGTGTGTTTAAAGTCATTTCTGTGACTGAAACGGGTCAAAATTGAAGTTTTTGAGTAAGCAAAACTCTGTAAAAATGGCCATTTTGGTCACTGTGAGGGTTTCAAAAGTGGTTATTCAACATGAGGCATGATCCAATTGACATTTTGAATCATTTTTGGTACAGTCTAAAAAATTGATTTTCGGATGAAAAACGATGACTCCGGACATGTCGAACATTCCCAAAATGGTCTATAATGATGAAATTTTAGCATTTAATCTTTTGACTCTAAATGACTGTTGGATGTGAATTATGACTTTTTCAACTAAAATTAGTGTGTTTAAAGTAATTTTTGTGACTGAAACGGGTCAAAATTGAAGCTTTTGAGTAATCAAAACTCTGTAAAAATGGCGATTTTGGTCACTGTGAGGGTTTAAAAAGTGGTTATTCAACATGAGGCATGATCCAATTGACATTTTGAATCATTTTTGGTACAGTCTAAAAAATTGATTTTCGGATGAAAAACGATGACTCCGGACATGTCGAACGTTCCCAAAATGGTCTATAATGATGAAATTTTAACATTTAATCTTTTGGCTCTAAATGACTGTTGGATGTGAATTATGACTTTTTCAACTAAAATAAGTGTGTTTAAAGTCATTTCTGTGCCTGAAACGGGTCAAAATTGAAGCTTTTGAGTAAGCAAAACTCTGTAAAAATGGCAATTTTGGTCACTGTGAGGGTTTAAAAAGTGGTTATTCAACATGAGGCATGATCCAATTGACATTTTGAATAATTTTTGGTACAGTCCAAAAAATCAATTTTCGGATGAAAAACGATGACTCCGGACATGTCGAACGTTCCCAAAATGGTCTATAATGATGAAATTTTAACATTTAATCTTTTGACTCTAAATGACTGTTGGATGTGAATTATGACTTTTTCAACTAAAATAAGTGTGTTTAAAGTCATTTCTGTGACTGAAACAGGTCAAAATTGAAGCTTTTGAGTAAGCAAAACTCTGTAAAAATGGCAATTCTGGTCACTGTGAGGGTTTAAAAAGTGGTTATTCAACATGAGGCATGATCCAATTGACATTTTGGATCATTTTTGGTACAGTCCAAAAAATCGATTTTCGGATGAAAAACGATGACTCCGGACATGTCGAACGTTCCCAAAATGGTCTATAATGATGAAATTTTAACATTTAATCTTTTGACTCTAAATGACTGTTGGATGTGAATTATGACTTTTTCAACTAAAATAAGTGTGTTTAAAGTCATTTCTGTGACTGAAACGGGTCAAAATTGAAGCTTTTGAGTAAGCAAAACTCTGTAAAAATGGCCATTTTGGTCACTGTGAGGGTTTAAAAAGTGGTTATTCAACATGAGGCACGATCCAATTGACATTTTGAATCATTTTTGGTACAGTCCAAAAAATCAATTTTCGGATGAAAAACGATGACTCCGGACATGTCGAACGTTCCCAAAATGGTCTATAATGATGAAATTTTAACATTTAATCTTTTGACTCTAAATGACTGTTGGATGTGAATTATGACTTTTTCAACTAAAATAAGTGTGTTTAAAGTCATTTCTGTGCCTGAAACGGGTCAAAATTGAAGCTTTTGAGTAAGCAAAACTCTGTAAAAATGGCAATTTTGGTCACTGTGAGGGTTTAAAAAGTGGTTATTCAACATGAGGCATGATCCAATTGACATTTTGAATCATTTTTGGTACAGTCCAAAAAATCAATTTTCGGATGAAAAACGATGACTCCGGACATGTCGAACGTTCCCAAAATGGTCTATAATGATGAAATTTTAACATTTAATCTTTTGACTCTAAATGACTGTTGGATGTGATTTATGACTTTTTCAACTAAAATAAGTGTGTTTAAAGTCATTTCTGTGACTGAAACGGGTCAAAATTGTAGCTTTTGAGTAAGCAAAACTCTGTAAAAATGGCCATTTTGGTCACTGTGAGGGTTTAAAAAGTAGTTATTCAACATGAGGCACGATCCAATTGACATTTTGAATCATTTTTGGTACAGTCCAAAAAATCAATTTTCGGATGAAAAACGATGACTCCGGACATGTCGAACGTTCCCAAAATGGTCTATAATGATGAAATTTGAACATTTAATCTTTTGACTCTAAATGACTGTTGGATGTGAATTATGACTTTTTCAACTAAAATAAGTGTGTTTAAAGTCATTTCTGTGACTGAAACGGGTCAAAATTGAAGCTTTTGAGTAAGCAAAACTCTGTAAAAATGGCCATTTTAGTCACTGTGAGGGTTTAAAAAGTGGTTATTCAACATGAGGCACGATCCAATTGACATTTTGAATCATTTTTGGTACAGTCCTAAAAATCGATTTTCGGATGAAAAACGATGACTCCGGACATGTCGAACGTTCCCAAAATGGTCTATAATGATGAAATTTTAACATTTAATCTTTTGACTCTAAATGACTGTTGGGTGTGAATTATGACTTTTTCAACTAAAATAAGTGTGTTTAAAGTCATTTCTGTGACTGAAACAGGTCAAAATTGAAGCTTTTGAGTAAGCAAAACTCTGTAAAAATGGCAATTTTGGTCACTGTGAGGGTTTAAAAAGTGGTTATTCAACATGAGGCACGATCCAATTGACATTTTGAATCATTTTTGGTACAGTCCAAAAAACCGATTTTCGGATGAAAAACGATGACTCGAGGACATGTCGAACGTTCCCAAAATGGTCTATAATGATGAAATTTTAACATTTAATCTTTTGACTCTAAATGACTGTTGGATGTGAATTATGACTTTTTCAACTAAAATAATTGTGTTTAAAGTCATTTCTGTGACTGAAACCGGTCAAAATTGAAGCTTTTGAGTAAGCAAAACTCTGTAAAAATGGCAATTTTGGTCACTGTGAGGGTTTAAAAAGTGGTTATTCAACATGAGGCATGATCCAATTGACATTTTGAATCATTTTTGGTACAGTCTAAAAAATTGATTTTCGGATGAAAAACGATGACTCCGGACATGTCGAACATTCCCAAAATGGTCTATAATGATGAAATTTTAGCATTTAATCTTTTGACTCTAAATGACTGTTGGATGTGAATTATGACTTTTTCAACTAAAATAAGTGTGTTTAAAGTAATTTTTGTGACTGAAACGGGTCAAAATTGAAGCTTTTGAGTAATCAAAACTCTGTAAAAATGGCGATTTTGGTCACTGTGAGGGTTTAAAAAGTGGTTATTCAACATGAGGCATGATCCAATTGACATTTTGAATCATTTTTGGTACAGTCTAAAAAATTGATTTTCGGATGAAAAACGATGACTCCGGACATGTCGAACGTTCCCAAAATGGTCTATAATGATGAAATTTTAACATTTAATCTTTTGGCTCTAAATGACTGTTGGATGTGAATTATGACTTTTTCAACTAAAATAAGTGTGTTTAAAGTCATTTCTGTGCCTGAAACGGGTCAAAATTGAAGCTTTTGAGTAAGCAAAACTCTGTAAAAATGGCAATTTTGGTCACTGTGAGGGTTTAAAAAGTGGTTATTCAACATGAGGCATGATCCAATTGACATTTTGAATCATTTTTGGTACAGTCCAAAAAATCGATTTTCGGATGAAAAACGATGACTCCGGACATGTCGAACGTTCCCAAAATGGTCTATAATGATGAAATTTTAACATTTAATCTTTTGACTCTAAATGACTGTTGGATGTGAATTATGACTTTTTCAACTAAAATAAGTGTGTTTAAAGTCATTTCTGTGACTGAAACTGGTCAAAATTGAAGCTTTTGAGTAAGAAAAACTCTGTAAAAATGGCCATTTGGGTCACTGTGAGGGTTTAAAAAGTGGTTATTCAACATGAGGCACGATCCAATTGACATTTTGAATCATTTTTGGTACAGTCCAAAAAATCAATTTTCGGATGAAAAACGATGACTCCGGACATGTCGAACGTTCCCAAAATGGTCTATAATGATGAAATTTTAACATTTAATCTTTTGACTCTAAATGACTGTTGGATGTGAATTATGACTTTTTCAACTAAAATAAGTGTTTTTAAAGTCATTTCTGTGCCTGAAACGGGTCAAAATTGAAGCTTTTGAGTAAGCAAAACTCTGTAAAAATGGCAATTTTGGCCACTGTGAGGGTTTAAAAAGTGGTTATTCAACATGAGGCATGATCCAATTGACATTTTGAATCATTTTTGGTACAGTCCAAAAAATCGATTTTCGGATGAAAAACGATGACTCCGGACATGTCGAACGTTCCCAAAATGGTCTATAATGATGAAATTTTAACATTTAATCTTTTGACTCTAAATGACTGTTGGATGTGAATTATGACTTTTTCAACTAAAATAAGTGTGTTTAAAGTTATTTCTGTGACTGAAACGGGTCAAAATTGAAGCTTTTGAGTAAGCAAAACTCTGTAAAAATGGCAATTTTGGTCACTGTGAGGGTTTAAAAAGTGGTTATTCAACATGAGGCATGATCCAATTGACATTTTGAATCATTTTTGGTACAGTCCAAAAAATCAATTTTCGGATGAAAAACGATGACTCCGGACATGTCGAACGTTCCCAAAATGGTCTATAATGATGAAATTTTAACATTTAATCTTTTGACTCTAAATGACTGTTGGATGTGAATTATGACTTTTTCAACTAAAATAAGTGTGTTTAAAGTAATTTTTGTGACTGAAACGGGTCAAAATTGAAGCTTTTGAGTAATCAAAACTCTGTAAAAATGGCAATTTTGGTCACTGTGAGGGTTTCAAAAGTGGTTATTCAACATGAGGCATGATCCAATTGACATTTTGAATCATTTTTGGTACAGTCCAAAAAATCGATTTTCGGATGAAAAACGATGACTCCGGACATGTCGAACGTTCCCAAAATGGTCTATAATGATGAAATGTTAACATTTAATCTTTTGACTCTAAATGACTGTTGGATGTGAATTATGACTTTTTCAACTAAAATAAGTGTGTTTAAAGTCATTTCTGTGACTGAAACGGGTCAAAATTGAAGTTTTTGAGTAAGCAAAACTCTGTAAAAATGGCCATTTTGGTCACTGTGAGGGTTTCAAAAGTGGTTATTCAACATGAGGCATGATCCAATTGACATTTTGAATCATTTTTGGTACAGTCTAAAAAATTGATTTTCGGATGAAAAACGATGACTCCGGACATGTCGAACATTCCCAAAATGGTCTATAATGATGAAATTTTAGCATTTAATCTTTTGACTCTAAATGACTGTTGGATGTGAATTATGACTTTTTCAACTAAAATAAGTGTGTTTAAAGTAATTTTTGTGACTGAAACGGGTCAAAATTGAAGCTTTTGAGTAATCAAAACTCTGTAAAAATGGCGATTTTGGTCACTGTGAGGGTTTAAAAAGTGGTTATTCAACATGAGGCATGATCCAATTGACATTTTGAATCATTTTTGGTACAGTCTAAAAAATTGATTTTCGGATGAAAAACGATGACTCCGGACATGTCGAACGTTCCCAAAATGGTCTATAATGATGAAATTTTAACATTTAATCTTTTGGCTCTAAATGACTGTTGGATGTGAATTATGACTTTTTCAACTAAAATAAGTGTGTTTAAAGTCATTTCTGTGCCTGAAACGGGTCAAAATTGAAGCTTTTGAGTAAGCAAAACTCTGTAAAAATGGCAATTTTGGTCACTGTGAGGGTTTAAAAAGTGGTTATTCAACATGAGGCATGATCCAATTGACATTTTGAATCATTTTTGGTACAGTCCAAAAAATCGATTTTCGGATGAAAAACGATGACTCCGGACATGTCGAACGTTCCCAAAATGGTCTATAATGATGAAATTTTAACATTTAATCTTTTGACTCTAAATGACTGTTGGATGTGAATTATGACTTTTTCAACTAAAATACGTGTGTTTAAAGTCATTTCTGTGACTGAAACTGGTCAAAATTGAAGCTTTTGAGTAAGAAAAACTCTGTAAAAATGGCCATTTGGGTCACTGTGAGGGTTTAAAAAGTGGTTATTCAACATGAGGCACGATCCAATTGACATTTTGAATCATTTTTGGTACAGTCCAAAAAATCAATTTTCGGATGAAAAACGATGACTCCGGACATGTCGAACGTTCCCAAAATGGTCTATAATGATGAAATTTTAACATTTAATCTTTTGACTCTAAATGACTGTTGGATGTGAATTATGACTTTTTCAACTAAAATAAGTGTTTTTAAAGTCATTTCTGTGCCTGAAACGGGTCAAAATTGAAGCTTTTGAGTAAGCAAAACTCTGTAAAAATGGCAATTTTGGCCACTGTGAGGGTTTAAAAAGTGGTTATTCAACATGAGGCATGATCCAATTGACATTTTGAATCATTTTTGGTACAGTCCAAAAAATCGATTTTCGGATGAAAAACGATGACTCCGGACATGTCGAACGTTCCCAAAATGGTCTATAATGATGAAATTTTAACATTTAATCTTTTGACTCTAAATGACTGTTGGATGTGAATTATGACTTTTTCAACTAAAATAAGTGTGTTTAAAGTTATTTCTGTGACTGAAACGGGTCAAAATTGAAGCTTTTGAGTAAGCAAAACTCTGTAAAAATGGCAATTTTGGTCACTGTGAGGGTTTAAAAAGTGGTTATTCAACATGAGGCACGATCCAATTGACATTTTGAATCATTTTTGGTACAGTCCAAAAAACCGATTTTCGGATGAAAAACGATGACTCGAGGACATGTCGAACGTTCCCAAAATGGTCTATAATGATGAAATTTTAACATTTAATCTTTTGACTCTAAATGACTGTTGGATGTGAATTATGACTTTTTCAACTAAAATAATTGTGTTTAAAGTCATTTCTGTGACTGAAACCGGTCAAAATTGAAGCTTTTGAGTAAGCAAAACTCTGTAAAAATGGCAATTTTGGTCACTGTGAGGGTTTAAAAAGTGGTTATTCAACATGAGGCATGATCCAATTGACATTTTGAATCATTTTTGGTACAGTCTAAAAAATTGATTTTCGGATGAAAAACGATGACTCCGGACATGTCGAACATTCCCAAAATGGTCTATAATGATGAAATTTTAGCATTTAATCTTTTGACTCTAAATGACTGTTGGATGTGAATTATGACTTTTTCAACTAAAATAAGTGTGTTTAAAGTAATTTTTGTGACTGAAACGGGTCAAAATTGAAGCTTTTGAGTAATCAAAACTCTGTAAAAATGGCGATTTTGGTCACTGTGAGGGTTTAAAAAGTGGTTATTCAACATGAGGCATGATCCAATTGACATTTTGAATCATTTTTGGTACAGTCTAAAAAATTGATTTTCGGATGAAAAACGATGACTCCGGACATGTCGAACGTTCCCAAAATGGTCTATAATGATGAAATTTTAACATTTAATCTTTTGGCTCTAAATGACTGTTGGATGTGAATTATGACTTTTTCAACTAAAATAAGTGTGTTTAAAGTCATTTCTGTGCCTGAAACGGGTCAAAATTGAAGCTTTTGAGTAAGCAAAACTCTGTAAAAATGGCAATTTTGGTCACTGTGAGGGTTTAAAAAGTGGTTATTCAACATGAGGCATGATCCAATTGACATTTTGAATCATTTTTGGTACAGTCCAAAAAATCGATTTTCGGATGAAAAACGATGACTCCGGACATGTCGAACGTTCCCAAAATGGTCTATAATGATGAAATTTTAACATTTAATCTTTTGACTCTAAATGACTGTTGGATGTGAATTATGACTTTTTCAACTAAAATAAGTGTGTTTAAAGTCATTTCTGTGACTGAAACTGGTCAAAATTGAAGCTTTTGAGTAAGAAAAACTCTGTAAAAATGGCCATTTGGGTCACTGTGAGGGTTTAAAAAGTGGTTATTCAACATGAGGCACGATCCAATTGACATTTTGAATCATTTTTGGTACAGTCCAAAAAATCAATTTTCGGATGAAAAACGATGACTCCGGACATGTCGAACGTTCCCAAAATGGTCTATAATGATGAAATTTTAACATTTAATCTTTTGACTCTAAATGACTGTTGGATGTGAATTATGACTTTTTCAACTAAAATAAGTGTTTTTAAAGTCATTTCTGTGCCTGAAACGGGTCAAAATTGAAGCTTTTGAGTAAGCAAAACTCTGTAAAAATGGCAATTTTGGCCACTGTGAGGGTTTAAAAAGTGGTTATTCAACATGAGGCATGATCCAATTGACATTTTGAATCATTTTTGGTACAGTCCAAAAAATCGATTTTCGGATGAAAAACGATGACTCCGGACATGTCGAACGTTCCCAAAATGGTCTATAATGATGAAATTTTAACATTTAATCTTTTGACTCTAAATGACTGTTGGATGTGAATTATGACTTTTTCAACTAAAATAAGTGTGTTTAAAGTTATTTCTGTGACTGAAACGGGTCAAAATTGAAGCTTTTGAGTAAGCAAAACTCTGTAAAAATGGCAATTTTGGTCACTGTGAGGGTTTAAAAAGTGGTTATTCAACATGAGGCATGATCCAATTGACATTTTGAATCATTTTTGGTACAGTCCAAAAAATCAATTTTCGGATGAAAAACGATGACTCCGGACATGTCGAACGTTCCCAAAATGGTCTATAATGATGAAATTTTAACATTTAATCTTTTGACTCTAAATGACTGTTGGATGTGAATTATGACTTTTTCAACTAAAATAAGTGTGTTTAAAGTAATTTTTGTGACTGAAACGGGTCAAAATTGAAGCTTTTGAGTAATCAAAACTCTGTAAAAATGGCAATTTTGGTCACTGTGAGGGTTTCAAAAGTGGTTATTCAACATGAGGCATGATCCAATTGACATTTTGAATCATTTTTGGTACAGTCCAAAAAATCGATTTTCGGATGAAAAACGATGACTCCGGACATGTCGAACGTTCCCAAAATGGTCTATAATGATGAAATGTTAACATTTAATCTTTTGACTCTAAATGACTGTTGGATGTGAATTATGACTTTTTCAACTAAAATAAGTGTGTTTAAAGTCATTTCTGTGACTGAAACGGGTCAAAATTGAAGTTTTTGAGTAAGCAAAACTCTGTAAAAATGGCCATTTTGGTCACTGTGAGGGTTTCAAAAGTGGTTATTCAACATGAGGCATGATCCAATTGACATTTTGAATCATTTTTGGTACAGTCTAAAAAATTGATTTTCGGATGAAAAACGATGACTCCGGACATGTCGAACATTCCCAAAATGGTCTATAATGATGAAATTTTAGCATTTAATCTTTTGACTCTAAATGACTGTTGGATGTGAATTATGACTTTTTCAACTAAAATTAGTGTGTTTAAAGTAATTTTTGTGACTGAAACGGGTCAAAATTGAAGCTTTTGAGTAATCAAAACTCTGTAAAAATGGCGATTTTGGTCACTGTGAGGGTTTAAAAAGTGGTTATTCAACATGAGGCATGATCCAATTGACATTTTGAATCATTTTTGGTACAGTCTAAAAAATTGATTTTCGGATGAAAAACGATGACTCCGGACATGTCGAACGTTCCCAAAATGGTCTATAATGATGAAATTTTAACATTTAATCTTTTGGCTCTAAATGACTGTTGGATGTGAATTATGACTTTTTCAACTAAAATAAGTGTGTTTAAAGTCATTTCTGTGCCTGAAACGGGTCAAAATTGAAGCTTTTGAGTAAGCAAAACTCTGTAAAAATGGCAATTTTGGTCACTGTGAGGGTTTAAAAAGTGGTTATTCAACATGAGGCATGATCCAATTGACATTTTGAATCATTTTTGGTACAGTCCAAAAAATCGATTTTCGGATGAAAAACGATGACTCCGGACATGTCGAACGTTCCCAAAATGGTCTATAATGATGAAATTTTAACATTTAATCTTTTGACTCTAAATGACTGTTGGATGTGAATTATGACTTTTTCAACTAAAATAAGTGTGTTTAAAGTCATTTCTGTGACTGAAACTGGTCAAAATTGAAGCTTTTGAGTAAGAAAAACTCTGTAAAAATGGCCATTTGGGTCACTGTGAGGGTTTAAAAAGTGGTTATTCAACATGAGGCACGATCCAATTGACATTTTGAATCATTTTTGGTACAGTCCAAAAAATCAATTTTCGGATGAAAAACGATGACTCCGGACATGTCGAACGTTCCCAAAATGGTCTATAATGATGAAATTTTAACATTTAATCTTTTGACTCTAAATGACTGTTGGATGTGAATTATGACTTTTTCAACTAAAATAAGTGTTTTTAAAGTCATTTCTGTGCCTGAAACGGGTCAAAATTGAAGCTTTTGAGTAAGCAAAACTCTGTAAAAATGGCAATTTTGGCCACTGTGAGGGTTTAAAAAGTGGTTATTCAACATGAGGCATGATCCAATTGACATTTTGAATCATTTTTGGTACAGTCCAAAAAATCGATTTTCGGATGAAAAACGATGACTCCGGACATGTCGAACGTTCCCAAAATGGTCTATAATGATGAAATTTTAACATTTAATCTTTTGACTCTAAATGACTGTTGGATGTGAATTATGACTTTTTCAACTAAAATAAGTGTGTTTAAAGTTATTTCTGTGACTGAAACGGGTCAAAATTGAAGCTTTTGAGTAAGCAAAACTCTGTAAAAATGGCAATTTTGGTCACTGTGAGGGTTTAAAAAGTGGTTATTCAACATGAGGCATGATCCAATTGACATTTTGAATCATTTTTGGTACAGTCCAAAAAATCAATTTTCGGATGAAAAACGATGACTCCGGACATGTCGAACGTTCCCAAAATGGTCTATAATGATGAAATTTTAACATTTAATCTTTTGACTCTAAATGACTGTTGGATGTGAATTATGACTTTTTCAACTAAAATAAGTGTGTTTAAAGTAATTTTTGTGACTGAAACGGGTCAAAATTGAAGCTTTTGAGTAATCAAAACTCTGTAAAAATGGCAATTTTGGTCACTGTGAGGGTTTCAAAAGTGGTTATTCAACATGAGGCATGATCCAATTGACATTTTGAATCATTTTTGGTACAGTCCAAAAAATCGATTTTCGGATGAAAAACGATGACTCCGGACATGTCGAACGTTCCCAAAATGGTCTATAATGATGAAATGTTAACATTTAATCTTTTGACTCTAAATGACTGTTGGATGTGAATTATGACTTTTTCAACTAAAATAAGTGTGTTTAAAGTCATTTCTGTGACTGAAACGGGTCAAAATTGAAGTTTTTGAGTAAGCAAAACTCTGTAAAAATGGCCATTTTGGTCACTGTGAGGGTTTAAAAAGTGGTTATTCAACTTGAGGCATGATCCAATTGACATTTTGAATCATTTTTGGTACAGTCCAAAAAATCAATTTTCGGATGAAAAACGATGACTCCGGACATGTCGAACGTTCCCAAAATGGTCTATAATGATGAAATTTTAACATTTAATCTTTTGACTCTAAATAACTGTTGGATGTGAATTATGACTTTTTCAACTAAAATAAGTGTGTTTAAAGTCATTTCTGTGCCTGAAACGGGTCAAAATTGAAGCTTTTGAGTAAGCAAAACTCTGTAAAAATGGCAATTTTGGTCACTGTGAGGGTTTAAAAAGTGGTTATTCAACATGAGGCATGATCCAATTGACATTTTGAATCATTTTTGGTACAGTCCAAAAAATCGATTTTCGGATGAAAAACGATCACTCCGGACATGTCGAACGTTCCCAAAATGGTCTATAATGATGAAATTTTAACATTTAATCTTTTGACTCTAAATGACTGTTGGATGTGAATTATGACTTTTTCAACTAAAATAAGTGGGTTTAAAGTCATTTCTGTGCCTGAAACGGGTCAAAATAGAAGCTTTTGAGTAAGCAAAACTCTGTAAAAATGGCAATTTTGGTCACTGTGAGGGTTTAAAAAGTGGTTATTCAACTTGAGGCATGATCCAATTGACATTTTGAATAATTTTTGGTACAGTCCAAAAAATCGATTTTCGGATGAAAAACGATGACTCCGGACATGTCGAACGTTCCCAAAATGGTCTATAATGATGAAATTTTAACATTTAATCTTTTGACTCTAAATGACTGTTGGATGTGAATTATGACTTTTTCAACTAAAATAAGTGTGTTTAAAGTCATTTCTGTGACTGAAACTGGTCAAAATTGAAGCTTTTGAGTAAGAAAAACTCTGTAAAAATGGCCATTTGGGTCACTGTGAGGGTTTAAAAAGTGGTTATTCAACATGAGGCACGATCCAATTGACATTTTGAATCATTTTTGGTACAGTCCAAAAAATCAATTTTCGGATGAAAAACGATGACTCCGGACATGTCGAACGTTCCCAAAATGGTCTATAATGATGAAATTTTAACATTTAATCTTTTGACTCTAAATGACTGTTGGATGTGAATTATGACTTTTTCAACTAAAATAAGTGTGTTTAAAGTCATTTCTGTGACTGAAACGGGTCAAAATTGAAGTTTTTGAGTAAGCAAAACTCTGTAAAAATGGCCATTTTGGTCACTGTGAGGGTTTAAAAAGTGGTTATTCAACATGAGGCATGATCCAATTGACATTTTGAATCATTTTTGGTACAGTCCAAAAAATCGATTTTCGGATGAAAAACGATCACTCCGGACATGTCGAACATTCCCAAAATGGTCTATAATGATGAAATTTTAACATTTAATCTTTTGACTCTAAATGACTGTTGGATGTGAATTATGACTTTTTCAACTAAAATAAGTGTGTTTAAAGTCATTTCTGTGCCTGAAACGGGTCAAAATTGAAGCTTTTGAGTAAGCAAAACTCTGTAAAAATAGCAATTTTGGTCACTGTGAGGGTTTAAAAAGTGGTTATTCAACATGAGGCATGATCCAATTGACATTTTGAATCATTTTTGGTACAGTCCAAAAAATAAATTTTCGGATGAAAAACGATCACTCCGGACATGTCGAACGTTCCCAAAATGGTCTATAATGATGAAATTTTAACATTTAATCTTTTGACTCTAAATGACTGTTGGATGTGAATTATGACTTTTTCAACTAAAATAAGTGTGTTTAAAGTCATTTCTGTGACTGAAACAGGTCAAAATTGAAGCTTTTGAGTAAGCAAAACTCTGTAAAAATGGCAATTTTGGTCACTGTGAGGGTTTAAAAAGTGGTTATTCAACATGAGGCACGATCCAATTGACATTTTGAATCATTTTTGGTACAGTCCAAAAAACCGATTTTCGGATGAAAAACGATGACTCGAGGACATGTCGAACGTTCCCAAAATGGTCTATAATGATGAAATTTTAACATTTAATCTTTTGACTCTAAATGACTGTTGGATGTGAATTATGACTTTTTCAACTAAAATAATTGTGTTTAAAGTCATTTCTGTGACTGAAACCGGTCAAAATTGAAGCTTTTGAGTAAGCAAAACTCTGTAAAAATGGCAATTTTGGTCACTGTGAGGGTTTAAAAAGTGGTTATTCAACATGAGGCATGATCCAATTGACATTTTGAATCATTTTTGGTACAGTCCAAAAAATAAATTTTCGGTGAAAAACGATCACTCCGGACATGTCGAACGTTCCCAAAATGGTCTATAATGATGAAATTTTAACATTTAATCTTTTGACTCTAAATGACTGTTGGATGTGAATTATGACTTTTTCAACTAAAATAAGTGTGTTTAAAGTCATTTCTGTGCCTGAAACGGGTCAAAATTGAAGCTTTTGAGTAAGCAAAACTCTGTAAAAATGGCAATGTTGGTCACTGTGAGGGTTTAAAAAGTGGTTATTCAACATGAGGCATGATCCAATTGACATTTTGAATCATTTTTGGTACAGTCCAAAAAATCGATTTTCGGATGAAAAACGATGACTCCGGACATGTCGAACGTTCCCAAAATGGTCTATAATGATGAAATTTTAACATTTAATCTTTTGACTCTAAATGACTGTTGGATGTGAATTATGACTTTTTCAACTAAAATAAGTGTGTTTAAAGTCATTTCTGTGACTGAAACGGGTCAAAATTGAAGCTTTTGAGTAAGCAAAACTCTGTAAAAATGGCCATTTTGGTCACTGTGAGGGTTTAAAAAGTGGTTATTCAACATGAGGCACGATCCAATTGACATTTTGAATCATTTTTGGTACAGTCCAAAAAATCGATTTTCGGATGAAAAACGATGACTCGAGGACATGTCGAACGTTCCCAAAATGGTCTATAATGATGAAATTTTAACATTTAATCTTATGACTCTAAATGACTGTTGGATGTGAATTATGACTTTTTCAACTAAAATAAGTGTGTTTAAAGTCATTTCTGTGACTGAAACGGGTCAAAATTGAAGTTTTTGAGTAAGCAAAACTCTGTAAAAATGGCCATTTTGGTCACTGTGAGGGTTTAAAAAGTGGTTATTCAACATGAGGCATGATCCAATTGACATTTTGAATCATTTTTGGTACAGTCCAAAAAATCAATTTTCGGATGAAAAACGATCACTCCGGACATGTCGAACGTTCCCAAAATGGTCTATAATGATGAAATTTTAACATTTAATCTTTTGACTCTAAATGACTGTTGGATGTGAATTATGACTTTTTCAACTAAAATAAGTGTGTTTAAAGTCATTTCTGTGCCTGAAACGGGTCAAAATTGAAGCTTTTGAGTAAGCAAAACTCTGTAAAAATGGCCATTTTGGTCACTGTGAGGGTTTAAAAAGTGGTTATTCAACATGAGGCACGATCCAATTGACATTTTGAATCATTTTTGGTACAGTCCAAAAAATCAATTTTCGGATGAAAAACGATGACTCCGGACATGTCGAACGTTCCCAAAATGGTCTATAATGATGAAATTTTAACATTTAATCTTTTGACTCTAAATGACTGTTGGATGTGAATTATGACTTTTTCAACTAAAATAAGTGTGTTTAAAGTCATTTCTGTGCCTGAAACGGGTCAAAATTGAAGCTTTTGAGTAAGCAAAACTCTGTAAAAATGGCAATTTTGGTCACTGTGAGGGTTTAAAAAGTGGTTATTCAACATGAGGCATGATCCAATTGACATTTTGAATCATTTTTGGTACAGTCCAAAAAATCAATTTTCGGATGAAAAACGATGACTCCGGACATGTCGAACGTTCCCAAAATGGTCTATAATGATGACATTTTAACATTTAATCTTTTGACTCTAAATGGCTGTTGGATGTGAAATATGACTTTTTCAACTAAAATAAGTGTGTTTAAAGTCATTTCTGTGCCTGAAACGGGTCAAAATTGAAGCTTTTGAGTAAGCAAAACTCTGTAAAAATGGCAATTTTGGTCACTGTGAGGGTTTAAAAAGTGGTTATTCAACATGAGGCATGATCCAATTGACATTTTGAATCATTTTTGGTACAGTCCAAAAAATCGATTTTCGGATGAAAAACGATGACTCCGGACATGTCGAACGTTCCCAAAATGGTCTATAATGATGAAATTTTAACATTTAATCTTTTGACTCTAAATGACTGTCGGATGTGAATTATGACTTTTTCAACTAAAATAAGTGTGTTTAAAGTCATTTCTGTGCCTGAAACGGGTCAAAATTGAAGCTTTTGAGTAAGCAAAACTCTGTAAAAATGGCAATTTTGGTCACTGTGAGGGTTTAAAAAGTGGTTATTCAACATGAGGCATGATCCAATTGACATTTTGAATCATTTTTGGTACAGTCCAAAAAATCAATTTTCGGATGAAAAACGATGACTCCGGACATGTCGAACGTTCCCAAAATGGTCTATAATGATGAAATTTTAACATTTAATCTTTTGACTCTAAATGACTGTTGGATGTGATTTATGACTTTTTCAACTAAAATAAGTGTGTTTAAAGTCATTTCTGTGACTGAAACGGGTCAAAATTGTAGCTTTTGAGTAAGCAAAACTCTGTAAAAATGGCCATTTTGGTCACTGTGAGGGTTTAAAAAGTGGTTATTCAACATGAGGCACGATCTAATTGACATTTTGAATCATTTTTGGTACAGTCCAAAAAATTAATTTTCGGATGAAAAACGATGACTCCGGACATGTCGAACGTTCCCAAAATGGTCTATAATGATGACATTTTAACATTTAATCTTTTGACTCTAAATGACTGTTGGATGTGAATTATGACTTTTTCAACTAAAATAAGTGTGTTTAAAGTCATTTCTGTGACTGAAACAGGTCAAAATTGAAGCTTTTGAGTAAGCAAAACTCTGTAAAAATGGCAATTTTGGTCACTGTGAGGGTTTAAAAAGTGGTTATTCAACATGAGGCATGATCCAATTGACATTTTGAATCATTTTTGGTACAGTCCAAAAAATCGATTTTCGGATGAAAAACGATGACTCCGGACATGTCGAACGTTCCCAAAATGGTCTATAATGATGACATTTTAACATTTAATCTTTTGACTCTAAATGACTGTTGGATGTGAATTATGACTTTTTCAACTAAAATAAGTGTGTTTAAAGTCATTTCTGTGACTGAAACGGGTCAAAATTGAAGCTTTTGAGTAAGCAAAACTCTGTAAAAATGGCCATTTTGGTCACTGTGAGGGTTTAAAAAGTGGTTATTCAACATGAGGCATGATCCAATTGACATTTTGAATCATTTTTGGTACAGTCCAAAAAATCAATTTTCGGATGAAAAACGATGACTCCGGACATGTCGAACGTTCCCAAAATGGTCTATAATGATGACATTTTAACATTTAATCTTTTGACTCTAAATGGCTGTTGGATGTGAATTATGACTTTTTCAACTAAAATAAGTGTGTTTAAAGTCATTTCTGTGCCTGAAACGGGTCAAAATTGAAGCTTTTGAGTAAGCAAAACTCTGTAAAAATGGCAATTTTGGTCACTGTGAGGGTTTAAAAAGTGGTTATTCAACATGAGGCATGATCCAATTGACATTTTGAATCATTTTTGGTACAGTCCAAAAAATCAATTTTCGGATGAAAAACGATGACTCCGGACATGTCGAACGTTCCCAAAATGGTCTACAATGATGAAATTTTAACATTTAATCTTTTGACTCTAAATGACTGTCGGATGTGAATTATGACTTTTTCAACTAAAATAAGTGTGTTTAAAGTCATTTCTGTGCCTGAAACGGGTCAAAATGGAAGCTTTTGAGTAAGCAAAACTCTGTAAAAATGGCAATTTTGGTCACTGTGAGGGTTTAAAAAGTGGTTATTCAACATGAGGCACGATCTAATTGACATTTTGAATCATTTTTGGTACAGTCCAAAAAATCGATTTTCGGATGAAAAACGATGACTCCGGACATGTCGAACGTTCCCAAAATGGTCTATAATGATGAAATTTTAACATTTAATCTTTTGACTCTAAATGACTGTCGGATGTGAATTATGACTTTTTCAACTAAAATAAGTGTGTTTAAAGTCATTTCTGTGCCAGAAACGGGTCAAAATTGAAGCTTTTGAGTAAGCAAAACTCTGTAAAAATGGCAATTTTGGTCACTGTGAGGGTTTAAAAAGTGGTTATTCAACATGAGGCATGATCCAATTGACATTTTGAATAATTTTTGGTACAGTCCAAAAAATCAATTTTCGGATGAAAAACGATGACTCCGGACATGTCGAACGTTCCCAAAATGGTCTATAATGATGAAATTTTAACATTTAATCTTTTGACTCTAAATGACTGT
Source organism: Lissotriton vulgaris (assembly GCF_964263255.1). Taxonomy (NCBI): domain Eukaryota; kingdom Metazoa; phylum Chordata; class Amphibia; order Caudata; family Salamandridae; genus Lissotriton; species Lissotriton vulgaris. The sequence goes on along the minus strand of NW_028252071.1, from coordinate 45,655 downwards.
TGGATGTGAATTATGACTTTTTCAACTAAAATAAGTGTGTTTAAAGTCATTTCTGTGACTGAAACAGGTCAAAATTGAAGCTTTTGAGTAAGCAAAACTCTGTAAAAATGGCAATTCTGGTCACTGTGAGGGTTTAAAAAGTGGTTATTCAACATGAGGCATGATCCAATTGACATTTTGAATCATTTTTGGTACAGTCCAAAAAATCGATTTTCGGATGAAAAACGATGACTCCGGACATGTCGAACGTTCCCAAAATGGTCTATAATGATGAAATTTTAACATTTAATCTTTTGACTCTAAATGACTGTTGGATGTGAATTATGACTTTTTCAACTAAAATAAGTGTGTTTAAAGTCATTTCTGTGACTGAAACGGGTCAAAATTGAAGCTTTTGAGTAAGCAAAACTCTGTAAAAATGGCCATTTTGGTCACTGTGAGGGTTTAAAAAGTGGTTATTCAACATGAGGCACGATCCAATTGACATTTTGAATCATTTTTGGTACAGTCCAAAAAATCAATTTTCGGATGAAAAACGATGACTCCGGACATGTCGAACGTTCCCAAAATGGTCTATAATGATGAAATTTTAACATTTAATCTTTTGACTCTAAATGACTGTTGGATGTGAATTATGACTTTTTCAACTAAAATAAGTGTGTTTAAAGTCATTTCTGTGCCTGAAACGGGTCAAAATTGAAGCTTTTGAGTAAGCAAAACTCTGTAAAAATGGCAATTTTGGTCACTGTGAGGGTTTAAAAAGTGGTTATTCAACATGAGGCATGATCCAATTGACATTTTGAATCATTTTTGGTACAGTCCAAAAAATCAATTTTTGGATGAAAAACGATGACTCCGGACATGTCGAACGTTCCCAAAATGGTCTATAATGATGACATTTTAACATTTAATCTTTTGACTCTAAATGGCTGTTGGATGTGAATTATGACTTTTTCAACTAAAATAAGTGTGTTTAAAGTCATTTCTGTGCCTGAAACGGGTCAAAATTGAAGCTTTTGAGTAAGCAAAACTCTGTAAAAATGGCAATTTTGGTCACTGTGAGGGTTTAAAAAGTGGTTATTCAACATGAGGCATGATCCAATTGACATTTTGAATCATTTTTGGTACAGTCCAAAAAATCGATTTTCGGATGAAAAACGATGACTCCGGACATGTCGAACGTTCCCAAAATGGTCTATAATGATGAAATTTTAACATTTAATCTTTTGACTCTAAATGACTGTCGGATGTGAATTATGACTTTTTCAACTAAAATAAGTGTGTTTAAAGTCATTTCTGTGCCTGAAACGGGTCAAAATGGAAGCTTTTGAGTAAGCAAAACTCTGTAAAAATGGCAATTTTGGTCACTGTGAGGGTTTAAAAAGTGGTTATTCAACATGAGGCATGATCCAATTGACATTTTGAATCATTTTTGGTACAGTCCAAAAAATCAATTTTCGGATGAAAAACGATGACTCCGGACATGTCGAACGTTCCCAAAATGGTCTATAATGATGAAATTTTAACATTTAATCTTTTGACTCTAAATGACTGTTGGATGTGATTTATGACTTTTTCAACTAAAATAAGTGTGTTTAAAGTCATTTCTGTGACTGAAACGGGTCAAAATTGTAGCTTTTGAGTAAGCAAAACTCTGTAAAAATGGCCATTTTGGTCACTGTGAGGGTTTAAAAAGTGGTTATTCAACATGAGGCACGATCCAATTGACATTTTGAATCATTTTTGGTACAGTCCAAAAAATCAATTTTCGGATGAAAAACGATGACTCCGGACATGTCGAACGTTCCCAAAATGGTCTATAATGATGAAATTTTAACATTTAATCTTTTGACTCTAAATGACTGTTGGATGTGAATTATGACTTTTTCAACTAAAATAAGTGTGTTTAAAGTCATTTCTGTGACTGAAACAGGTCAAAATTGAAGCTTTTGAGTAAGCAAAACTCTGTAAAAATGGCAATTTTGGTCACTGTGAGGGTTTAAAAAGTGGTTATTCAACATGAGGCATGATCCAATTGACATTTTGAATCATTTTTGGTACAGTCCAAAAAATCGATTTTCGGATGAAAAACGATGACTCCGGACATGTCGAACGTTCCCAAAATGGTCTATAATGATGAAATTTTAACATTTAATCTTTTGACTCTAAATGACTGTTGGATGTGAATTATGACTTTTTCAACTAAAATAAGTGTGTTTAAAGTCATTTCTGTGACTGAAACGGGTCAAAATTGAAGCTTTTGAGTAAGCAAAACTCTGTAAAAATGGCCATTTTGGTCACTGTGAGGGTTTAAAAAGTGGTTATTCAACATGAGGCATGATCCAATTGACATTTTGAATCATTTTTGGTACAGTCCAAAAAATCAATTTTCGGATGAAAAACGATGACTCCGGACATGTTGAACGTTCCCAAAATGGTCTATAATGATGACATTTTAACATTTAATCTTTTGACTCTAAATGACTGTCGGATGTGAATTATGACTTTTTCAACTAAAATAAGTGTGTTTAAAGTCATTTCTGTGCCAGAAACGGGTCAAAATTGAAGCTTTTGAGTAAGCAAAACTCTGTAAAAATGGCAATTTTGGTCACTGTGAGGGTTTAAAAAGTGGTTATTCAACATGAGGCATGATCCAATTGACATTTTGAATCATTTTTGGTACAGTCCAAAAAATCGATTTTCGGATGAAAAACGATGACTCCGGACATGTCGAACGTTCCCAAAATGGTCTATAATGAAGACATTTTAACATTTAATCTTTTGACTCTAAATGGCTGTTGGATGTGAATTATGACTTTTTCAACTAAAATAAGTGTGTTTAAGTGTCTGCAGCCACTGTACTCGGCGCTGAGGCAGCTTTTAAACGCGCTTTTTTTACTTATGGAAACAGCAAATTGCACATGCTTGATGGGATAGCGATTAAGGCTTCCCAGTTTTAAATTTTAACTTCTGCCACGATAGCTTGCTGGCTTACCTGCTGACACCGACGTCTGGGCTGATCTCTCCCCTCCTTCCCGCCTCGGTCCGACACGGTGATTAGCACCGATTGTGCGGAGGGCGGGGAAGGTCGAGACGGCTACTCACTTCCGGTGAGCGGGGAGACCGGTCAGCGGTCTAGTGCTCCTGAGGCACTCGCTGGGGGGCCTATAAAGCGGATGCACTTTCGGCAGCGCAGCGGACGAGCGCAGCGGGCGCGACGTAGGCGCGCCGAAGTCGCGCTCAAGTCAAGCCCGTCTGCGCCCGTCCGCGGCCGACCTCGGCCCAGGGCCATGCCCCCTGCTCATCCTACAGGACACATACAGTGGAGCAGAGCGGACTTGCTATCCTATCGCAAGATGTGTGCCAGTAACCTGTGTTCTCATGGCATGAGCGTGGAAGATTCCACAGGGTGCAGCCACTGCCAGTTCAAGTTCGACCTGTCAATACACACTATCAGAGAACATCGTAAATTGGATTGTGGCTTGTTGAATGTTCGGTCGCTGCGCAAGCATCGCCTGGATATCTTTGATCTTCTTAGAGAACAACAATGGGACCTACTCTTTCTCACTGAGACATGGCTGGACTGCGACTCTGCCCCAGAGGTCCTGGAAGCCATCCCGGAGGGTTATACCCTAGTACGGCTAGATAGACCCAAAGGTAGAGGTGGAGGAATAGCCATTGTTGTGAGAGAGGGCTTATGTTGTCTTCTGGAGCAGGTTGAGATTACAGATAGTGAGGCGGGCGCGTTTTCCATCCAAGTCAACGGGAGGTACACTGTTAAGGGCCTCCTGATATATAGGCCACCGGGCCCCTCAACCAGATTTACAGAAAGTCTGATTGAAAGTGCCACAGAGGTAGCCCTACGCACAGATAAGTTCCTGGTGCTGGGTGACCTCAATATACACTTGGATGACCCCACTGATAGGGGAGCAGGGGACCTTCGCAGGGAGCTGAGGGCCCTTCAGCTCGAGCTGGTAGGTGAATCCCCTACCCATCAACGGGGCCACCTGCTGGACCCTATTTTTGCCAACTGGGGGCAAGTGGAAGCTCTAGCCCCCGTACCCATCCCTTGGTCGGATCACTTCCTGACGCCCTTTTCGATCTCCATTCCGGGAGCTAAAGTATTAGAAAAAGTGGCACTCCATCGTCCTGGACGGAGATGGGCCAATTTCTCACTCGCCAGGTTTAATGAAGCTCTTATGGTGGGGGATGAACTAAGGGGAACTGATGTGGAAACTGTTAACGATAGTTTGGACCAACGCATTTTAGTCGCCCTAGACCACGTAGCCCCGCTTGCCCAGATTAAAACAGGGGGACGCGCACTGAAAAATGCACCTTGGTTTAGTGAAGAAGTCCGTATGGCCAAATCCAAGTGTAAACGGGCAGAAAGGCGCTGGAGAATTGACTTCGCCACACAAGCTAGATTGGACTATGTTTCTAGCAGGCGATATTACCATGGACTAATCAAAAAGGCCAAAAAAATCTACTATGGCACTAGGATTGGGGAAGCCGAAAATTCCTCGAAAGAATTGTTTTCAATATACAAATCCCTCTCAGTGGGAAAGCCTGCAGCAGTCCCAGAGGAGCTCTGTACAGTTGACCATTGCAACCGAGTAGCAGAATTTTTTTCCAACAAAGTCGCTACTATATACTCAACCTTCCCCAGTAGGGTTGACATGGACCCCGAGGTGGTAGAGGTATCTAAGGCATGTGATGAACGACGGATGCTAGCAACATTCGTAACCCCACCCACTGAAAAACTCGTTCAGATTTGTGGGTCAATTAAATCAGGCTCCCCTCGTGATCCCACCACTCCTGGACGCCTGTTGGGCAGTTTGCATGTCTTGGAGCCTCATATCCGTCGTCTTCTGGATCTCTCATTCGAGACTCATACTGTCCCGGATGCTTGGAAACGAGCGGTGGTTCTCCCCCTTTAAAAAAAGCCCAATGTTAGCTATGATAGGCTAGACAATCTTCGCCCCATCTCCCTCCTGCCATATATGGCGAAGATTGCCGAAAAAACCGTGAACCTCCAGCTAATGGGTTTTGTCGAAGAAGCTTCTCTACTCCATGACTCTCAATTTGGCTTCCGTCCTTGCCATTCGACGGAGTCAGCATTGCTCATGGCAGTGGAAGCTCTGCGACAGGGAGTGGATGAGGGCCAAACTATGGCCCTGATCCTCTTGGACCTAAGCGCAGCATTCGACACTGTAGCTCACTCCACCTTGCTACAGTGTCTGAATGATGGAGGGGTGGTAGGAGCTGCGCTTGGATGGATCCGGTCCTTCTTGACGGGCAGGTGTTTCCAAGTTCGTCAGGGAGAGTGTTACTCTAGGGAGATTGGGTTGGGCCAGGGAGTGCCGCAAGGCTCGTCCCTGAGCCCTACCCTGTTCAATCTTTATGTCTCCCCGCTGGCGACCATTGTTGAAGGCCACGGACTACGTATTGTGTCCTATGCTGACGACACTCAGCTGGTGGTATCCCTCTCACGCGCACCTGGTCTAATGGCGGACAAGTTCAGAGCCTGCATGCAAGAACTGGCAGCCTGGATGTCCGCCAACTGCCTAAAACTTAATGGCAGCAAGACCGAGGTGCTTGTGGTGGGGGGGGTCCACCTGTCTGGTCGTCGGCATGGTGGCCACCCTGCCTGGGAGAGGTACCTGCTCCATGTCATGAAGCAAAGAATCTGGGTGTATGGCTTGATGAGGATCTTGCTTTTGACTCCCAGGTTAGTCGAGTGGTGGGGACATGCTTTGGCATTCTAAAAACCATGAGGAAGATCCTGGATTTCCTACCCATTGATGCTCGCCGGACGCTGGTGCATGCGTTAGTTACATCTCGCATGGACTATAGCAATCTGCTGTATCTGGGGGCAACGGAAAAGTTCTTAAACCGCCTCCAGGTGTTGCAGAATGCTACTGCCCGCCTTGTTTTGAGGCTTCCTAGAAGATCCCCCTCCAGGGCAGCGCTCCAGGAGTTGCACTGGCTTCCGGTCAGGAGTAGGGTGGAATTCAGGGCTTTGGCCACATGCCACCGCATTCTGAGAGGAAAAGCCCCTGCCCCATTACAAATTCTGGTCACCTGGTATGAGCCCACCAGGAGTTTGCGCTCGTCTTGCACAGGTCTTCTGAAAATCCCCAAAATAAAGAAAACATGAATGGGGGGTAGATCATTCAGATACCTGGCCGCTAAGCGGTGGAATGATCTGCCGATGGAACTACGCATGGAGTTTTCGGAAACCCTGTTCAGGCGAAAACTTAAGACCTATCTCTTTAGACGCTAAATACTGTTGGCTGCTCACGGACACCCTACCTACCACAGCGCGGGGACACGCCTTGGGCGTAAACCAGGCGCTTTACAAAACTCCCTAATAATAATAATAATAATAAAGTCATTTCTGTGCCTGAAACGGGTCAAAATTGAAGCTTTTGAGTAAGCAAAACTCTGTAAAAATGGCAATTTTGGTCACTGTGAGGGTTTAAAAAGTGGTTATTCAACATGAGGCATGATCCAATTGACATTTTGAATCATTTTTGGTACAGTCCAAAAAATCGATTTTCGGATGAAAAACGATGACTCCGGACATGTCGAACGTTCCCAAAATGGTCTATAATGATGAAATTTTAACATTTAATCTTTTGACTCTAAATGACTGTCGGATGTGAATTATGACTTTTTCAACTAAAATAAGTGTGTTTAAAGTCATTTCTGTGCCTGAAACGGGTCAAAATGGAAGCTTTTGAGTAAGCAAAACTCTGTAAAAATGGCAATTTTGGTCACTGTGAGGGTTTAAAAAGTGGTTATTCAACATGAGGCATGATCCAATTGACATTTTGAATCATTTTTGGTACAGTCCAAAAAATCAATTTTCGGATGAAAAACGATGACTCCGGACATGTCGAACGTTCCCAAAATGGTCTATAATGATGAAATTTTAACATTTAATCTTTTGACTCTAAATGACTGTTGGATGTGATTTATGACTTTTTCAACTAAAATAAGTGTGTTTAAAGTCATTTCTGTGACTGAAACGGGTCAAAATTGTAGCTTTTGAGTAAGCAAAACTCTGTAAAAATGGCCATTTTGGTCACTGTGAGGGTTTAAAAAGTGGTTATTCAACATGAGGCACGATCCAATTGACATTTTGAATCATTTTTGGTACAGTCCAAAAAATCAATTTTCGGATGAAAAACGATGACTCCGGACATGTCGAACGTTCCCAAAATGGTCTATAATGATGAAATTTTAACATTTAATCTTTTGACTCTAAATGACTGTTGGATGTGAATTATGACTTTTTCAACTAAAATAAGTGTGTTTAAAGTCATTTCTGTGACTGAAACAGGTCAAAATTGAAGCTTTTGAGTAAGCAAAACTCTGTAAAAATGGCAATTTTGGTCACTGTGAGGGTTTAAAAAGTGGTTATTCAACATGAGGCATGATCCAATTGACATTTTGAATCATTTTTGGTACAGTCCAAAAAATCGATTTTCGGATGAAAAACGATGACTCCGGACATGTCGAACGTTCCCAAAATGGTCTATAATGATGAAATTTTAACATTTAATCTTTTGACTCTAAATGACTGTTGGATGTGAATTATGACTTTTTCAACTAAAATAAGTGTGTTTAAAGTCATTTCTGTGACTGAAACGGGTCAAAATTGAAGCTTTTGAGTAAGCAAAACTCTGTAAAAATGGCCATTTTGGTCACTGTGAGGGTTTAAAAAGTGGTTATTCAACATGAGGCATGATCCAATTGACATTTTGAATCATTTTTGGTACAGTCCAAAAAATCAATTTTCGGATGAAAAACGATGACTCCGGACATGTCGAACGTTCCCAAAATGGTCTATAATGATGACATTTTAACATTTAATCTTTTGACTCTAAATGGCTGTTGGATGTGAATTATGACTTTTTCAACTAAAATAAGTGTGTTTAAAGTCATTTCTGTGCCTGAAACGGGTCAAAATTGAAGCTTTTGAGTAAGCAAAACTCTGTAAAAATGGCAATTTTGGTCACTGTGAGGGTTTAAAAAGTGGTTATTCAACATGAGGCATGATCCAATTGACATTTTGAATCATTTTTGGTACAGTCCAAAAAATCGATTTTCGGATGAAAAACGATGACTCCGGACATGTCGAACGTTCCCAAAATGGTCTATAATGATGAAATTTTAACATTTAATCTTTTGACTCTAAATGACTGTTGGATGTGAATTATGACTTTTTCAACTAAAATAAGTGTGTTTAAAGTCATTTCTGTGCCTGAAACGGGTCAAAATTGAAGCTTTTGAGTAAGCAAAACTCTGTAAAAATGGCAATTTTGGTCACTGTGAGGGTTTAAAAAGTGGTTATTCAACATGAAGCATGATCCAATTGACATTTTGAATCATTTTTGGTACAGTCCAAAAAATCGATTTTCGGATGAAAAACGATGACTCCGGACATGTCGAACGTTCCCAAAATGGTCTATAATGATGAAATTTTAACATTTAATTTTTTGACTCTAAATGACTGTTGGATGTGAATTATGACTTTTTCAACTAAAATAAGTGGGTTTAAAGTCATTTCTGTGCCTGAAACGGGTCAAAATAGAAGCTTTTGAGTAAGCAAAACTCTGTAAAAATGGCAATTTTGGTCACTGTGAGGGTTTAAAAAGTGGTTATTCAACATGAGGCATGATCCAATTGACATTTTGAATAATTTTTGGTACAGTCCAAAAAATCGATTTTCGGATGAAAAACGATGACTCCGGACATGTCGAACGTTCCCAAAATGGTCTATAATGATGAAATTTTAACATTTAATCTTTTGACTCTAAATGACTGTTGGATGTGAATTATGACTTTTTCAACTAAAATAAGTGTGTTTAAAGTCATTTCTGTGACTGAAACTGGTCAAAATTGAAGCTTTTGAGTAAGAAAAACTCTGTAAAAATGGCCATTTTGGTCACTGTGAGGGTTTAAAAAGTGGTTATTCAACATGAGGCATGATCCAATTGACATTTTGAATCATTTTTGGTACAGTCCAAAAAATCGATTTTCGGATGAAAAACGATGACTCCGGACATGTCGAACGTTCCCAAAATGGTCTATAATGATGAAATTTTAACATTTAATCTTTTGACTCTAAATGACTGTCGGATGTGAATTATGACTTTTTCAACTAAAATAAGTGTGTTTAAAGTCATTTCTGTGCCTGAAACGGGTCAAAATGGAAGCTTTTGAGTAAGCAAAACTCTGTAAAAATGGCAATTTTGGTCACTGTGAGGGTTTAAAAAGTGGTTATTCAACATGAGGCATGATCCAATTGACATTTTGAATCATTTTTGGTACAGTCCAAAAAATCAATTTTCGGATGAAAAACGATGACTCCGGACATGTCGAACGTTCCCAAAATGGTCTATAATGATGAAATTTTAACATTTAATCTTTTGACTCTAAATGACTGTTGGATGTGATTTATGACTTTTTCAACTAAAATAAGTGTGTTTAAAGTCATTTCTGTGACTGAAACGGGTCAAAATTGTAGCTTTTGAGTAAGCAAAACTCTGTAAAAATGGCCATTTTGGTCACTGTGAGGGTTTAAAAAGTGGTTATTCAACATGAGGCACGATCCAATTGACATTTTGAATCATTTTTGGTACAGTCCAAAAAATCAATTTTCGGATGAAAAACGATGACTCCGGACATGTCGAACGTTCCCAAAATGGTCTATAATGATGAAATTTTAACATTTAATCTTTTGACTCTAAATGACTGTTGGATGTGAATTATGACTTTTTCAACTAAAATAAGTGTGTTTAAAGTCATTTCTGTGACTGAAACAGGTCAAAATTGAAGCTTTTGAGTAAGCAAAACTCTGTAAAAATGGCAATTTTGGTCACTGTGAGGGTTTAAAAAGTGGTTATTCAACATGAGGCATGATCCAATTGACATTTTGAATCATTTTTGCTACAGTCCAAAAAATCGATTTTCGGATGAAAAACGATGACTCCGGACATGTCGAACGTTCCCAAAATGGTCTATAATGATGAAATTTTAACATTTAATCTTTTGACTCTAAATGACTGTTGGATGTGAATTATGACTTTTTCAACTAAAATAAGTGTGTTTAAAGTCATTTCTGTGACTGAAACGGGTCAAAATTGAAGCTTTTGAGTAAGCAAAACTCTGTAAAAATGGCCATTTTGGTCACTGTGAGGGTTTAAAAAGTGGTTATTCAACATGAGGCATGATCCAATTGACATTTTGAATCATTTTTGGTACAGTCCAAAAAATCAATTTTCGGATGAAAAACGATGACTCCGGACATGTCGAACGTTCCCAAAATGGTCTATAATGATGACATTTTAACATTTAATCTTTTGACTCTAAATGGCTGTTGGATGTGAATTATGAATTTTTCAACTAAAATAAGTGTGTTTAAAGTCATTTCTGTGCCTGAAACGGGTCAAAATTGAAGCTTTTGAGTAAGCAAAACTCTGTAAAAATGGCAATTTTGGTCACTGTGAGGGTTTAAAAAGTGGTTATTCAACATGAGGCATGATCCAATTGACATTTTGAATCATTTTTGGTACAGTCCAAAAAATCGATTTTCGGATGAAAAACGATGACTCCGGACATGTCGAACGTTCCCAAAATGGTCTATAATGATGAAATTTTAACATTTAATCTTTTGACTCTAAATGACTGTTGGATGTGAATTATGACTTTTTCAACTAAAATAAGTGTGTTTAAAGTCATTTCTGTGCCTGAAACGGGTCAAAATTGAAGCTTTTGAGTAAGCAAAACTCTGTAAAAATGGCAATTTTGGTCACTGTGAGGGTTTAAAAAGTGGTTATTCAACATGAAGCATGATCCAATTGACATTTTGAATCATTTTTGGTACAGTCCAAAAAATCGATTTTCGGATGAAAAACGATGACTCCGGACATGTCGAACGTTCCCAAAATGGTCTATAATGATGAAATTTTAACATTTAATCTTTTGACTCTAAATGACTGTTGGATGTGAATTATGACTTTTTCAACTAAAATAAGTGGGTTTAAAGTCATTTCTGTGCCTGAAACGGGTCAAAATAGAAGCTTTTGAGTAAGCAAAACTCTGTAAAAATGGCAATTTTGGTCACTGTGAGGGTTTAAAAAGTGGTTATTCAACATGAGGCATGATCCAATTGACATTTTGAATAATTTTTGGTACAGTCCAAAAAATCGATTTTTGGATGAAAAACGATGACTCCGGACATGTCGAACGTTCCCAAAATGGTCTATAATGATGAAATTTTAACATTTAATCTTTTGACTCTAAATGACTGTTGGATGTGAATTATGACTTTTTCAACTAAAATAAGTGTGTTTAAAGTCATTTCTGTGACTGAAACAGGTCAAAATTGAAGCTTTTGAGTAAGCAAAACTCTGTAAAAATGGCAAGTCTGGTCACTGCGAGGGTTTAAAAAGTGGTTATTCAACATGAGGCATGATCCAATTGACATTTTGAATCATTTTTGGTACAGTCCAAAAAATCGATTTTCGGATGAAAAACGATGACTCCGGACATGTCGAACGTTCCCAAAATGGTCTATAATGATGAAATTTTAACATTTAATCTTTTGACTCTAAATGACTGTTGGATGTGAATTATGACTTTTTCAACTAAAATAAGTGTGTTTAAAGTCATTTCTGTGACTGAAACGGGTCAAAATTGAAGCTTTTGAGTAAGCAAAACTCTGTAAAAATGGCCATTTTGGTCACTGTGAGGGTTTAAAAAGTGGTTATTCAACATGAGGCACGATCCAATTGACATTTTGAATCATTTTTGGTACAGTCCAAAAAATCAATTTTCGGATGAAAAACGATGACTCCGGACATGTCGAACGTTCCCAAAATGGTCTATAATGATGAAATTTTAACATTTAATCTTTTGACTCTAAATGACTGTTGGATGTGAATTATGACTTTTTCAACTAAAATAAGTGTGTTTAAAGTCATTTCTGTGCCTGAAACGGGTCAAAATTGAAGCTTTTGAGTAAGCAAAACTCTGTAAAAATGGCAATTTTGGTCACTGTGAGGGTTTAAAAAGTGGTTATTCAACATGAGGCATGATCCAATTGACATTTTGAATCATTTTTGGTACAGTCCAAAAAATCAATTTTCGGATGAAAAACGATGACTCCGGACATGTCGAACGTTCCCAAAATGGTCTATAATGATGACATTTTAACATTTAATCTTTTGACTCTAAATGGCTGTTGGATGTGAATTATGACTTTTTCAACTAAAATAAGTGTGTTTAAAGTCATTTCTGTGCCTGAAACGGGTCAAAATTGAAGCTTTTGAGTAAGCAAAACTCTGTAAAAATGGCAATTTTGGTCACTGTGAGGGTTTAAAAAGTGGTTATTCAACATGAGGCATGATCCAATTGACATTTTGAATCATTTTTGGTACAGTCCCAAAAATCGATTTTCGGATGAAAAACGATGACTCCGGACATGTCGAACGTTCCCAAAATGGTCTATAATGATGAAATTTTAACATTTAATCTTTTGACTCTAAATGACTGTCGGATGTGAATTATGACTTTTTCAACTAAAATAAGTGTGTTTAAAGTCATTTCTGTGCCTGAAACGGGTCAAAATTGAAGCTTTTGAGTAAGCAAAACTCTGTAAAAATGGCAATTTTGGTCACTGTGAGGGTTTAAAAAGTGGTTATTCAACATGAGGCATGATCCAATTGACATTTTGAATCATTTTTGGTACAGTCCAAAAAATCAATTTTCGGATGAAAAACGATGACTCCGGACATGTCGAACGTTCCCAAAATGGTCTATAATGATGAAATTTTAACATTTAATCTTTTGACTCTAAATGACTGTTGGATGTGATTTATGACTTTTTCAACTAAAATAAGTGTGTTTAAAGTCATTTCTGTGACTGAAACGGGTCAAAATTGTAGCTTTTGAGTAAGCAAAACTCTGTAAAAATGGCCATTTTGGTCACTGTGAGGGTTTAAAAAGTGGTTATTCAACATGAGGCACGATCCAATTGACATTTTGAATCATTTTTGGTACAGTCCAAAAAATCAATTTTCGGATGAAAAACGATGACTCCGGACATGTCGAACGTTCCCAAAATGGTCTATAATGATGAAATTTTAACATTTAATCTTTTGACTCTAAATGACTGTTGGATGTGAATTATGACTTTTTCAACTAAAATAAGTGTGTTTAAAGTCATTTCTGTGACTGAAACAGGTCAAAATTGAAGCTTTTGAGTAAGCAAAACTCTGTAAAAATGGCAATTTTGGTCACTGTGAGGGTTTAAAAAGTGGTTATTCAACATGAGGCATGATCCAATTGACATTTTGAATCATTTTTGGTACAGTCCAAAAAATCAATTTTCGGATGAAAAACGATGACTCCGGACATGTCGAACGTTCCCAAAATGGTCTATAATGATGACATTTTAACATTTAATCTTTTGACTCTAAATGGCTGTTGGATGTGAATTATGACTTTTTCAACTAAAATAAGTGTGTTTAAAGTCATTTCTGTGCCTGAAACGGGTCAAAATTGAAGCTTTTGAGTAAGCAAAACTCTGTAAAAATGGCCATTTTGGTCACTGTGAGGGTTTAAAAAGTGGTTATTCAACATGAGGCACGATCTAATTGACATTTTGAATCATTTTTGGTACAGTCCAAAAAATCGATTTTCGGATGAAAAACGATGACTCCGGACATGTCGAACGTTCCCAAAATGGTCTATAATGATGAAATTTTAACATTTAATCTTTTGACTCTAAATGACTGTCGGATGTGAATTATGACTTTTTCAACTAAAATAAGTGTGTTTAAAGTCATTTCTGTGCCTGAAACGGGTCAAAATTGAAGCTTTTGAGTAAGCAAAACTCTGTAAAAATGGCAATTCTGGTCACTGTGAGGGTTTAAAAAGTGGTTATTCAACATGAGGCATGATCCAATTGACATTTTGAATAATTTTTGGTACAGTCCAAAAAATCGATTTTCGGATGAAAAACGATGACTCCGGACATGTCGAACGTTCCCAAAATGGTCTATAATGATGAAATTTTAACATTTAATCTTTTGACTCTAAATGACTGTTGGATGTGAATTATGACTTTTTCAACTAAAATAAGTGTGTTTAAAGTCATTTCTGTGACTGAAACGGGTCAAAATTGAAGCTTTTGAGTAAGCAAAACTCTGTAAAAATGGCCATTTTGGTCACTGTGAGGGTTTAAAAAGTGGTTATTCAACATGAGGCACGATCCAATTGACATTTTGAATCATTTTTGGTACAGTCCAAAAAATCAATTTTCGGATGAAAAACGATGACTCCGGACATGTCGAACGTTCCCAAAATGGTCTATAATGATGAAATTTTAACATTTAATCTTTTGACTCTAAATGACTGTTGGATGTGAATTATGACTTTTTCAACTAAAATAAGTGTGTTTAAAGTCATTTCTGTGCCTGAAACGGGTCAAAATTGAAGCTTTTGAGTAAGCAAAACTCTGTAAAAATGGCAATTTTGGTCACTGTGAGGGTTTAAAAAGTGGTTATTCAACATGAGGCATGATCCAATTGACATTTTGAATCATTTTTGGTACAGTCCAAAAAATCAATTTTCGGATGAAAAACGATGACTCCGGACATGTCGAACGTTCCCAAAATGGTCTATAATGATGACATTTTAACATTTAATCTTTTGACTCTAAATGGCTGTTGGATGTGAATTATGACTTTTTCAACTAAAATAAGTGTGTTTAAAGTCATTTCTGTGCCTGAAACGGGTCAAAATTGAAGCTTTTGAGTAAGCAAAACTCTGTAAAAATGGCAATTTTGGTCACTGTGAGGGTTTAAAAAGTGGTTATTCAACATGAGGCATGATCCAATTGACATTTTGAATCATTTTTGGTACAGTCCAAAAAATCGATTTTCGGATGAAAAACGATGACTCCGGACATGTCGAACGTTCCCAAAATGGTCTATAATGATGAAATTTTAACATTTAATCTTTTGACTCTAAATGACTGTCGGATGTGAATTATGACTTTTTCAACTAAAATAAGTGTGTTTAAAGTCATTTCTGTGCCTGAAACGGGTCAAAATTGAAGCTTTTGAGTAAGCAAAACTCTGTAAAAATGGCAATTTTGGTCACTGTGAGGGTTTAAAAAGTGGTTATTCAACATGAGGCATGATCCAATTGACATTTTGAATCATTTTTGGTACAGTCCAAAAAATCAATTTTCGGATGAAAAACGATGACTCCGGACATGTCGAACGTTCCCAAATTGGTCTATAATGATGAAATTTTAACATTTAATCTTTTGACTCTAAATGACTGTTGGATGTGATTTATGACTTTTTCAACTAAAATAAGTGTGTTTAAAGTCATTTCTGTGACTGAAACGGGTCAAAATTGTAGCTTTTGAGTAAGCAAAACTCTGTAAAAATGGCCATTTTGGTCACTGTGAGGGTTTAAAAAGTGGTTATTCAACATGAGGCACGATCCAATTGACATTTTGAATCATTTTTGGTACAGTCCAAAAAATCAATTTTCGGATGAAAAACGATGACTCCGGACATGTCGAACAAAATGGTCTATAATGATGAAATTTTAACATTTAATCTTTTGACTCTAAATGACTGTTGGATGTGAATTATGACTTTTTCAACTAAAATAAGTGTGTTTAAAGTCATTTCTGTGACTGAAACAGGTCAAAATTGAAGCTTTTGAGTAAGCAAAACTCTGTAAAAATGGCAATTTTGGTCACTGTGAGGGTTTAAAAAGTGGTTATTCAACATGAGGCATGATCCAATTGACATTTTGAATCATTTTTGGTACAGTCCAAAAAATCGATTTTCGGATGAAAAACGATGACTCCGGACATGTCGAACGTTCCCAAAATGGTCTATAATGATGAAATTTTAACATTTAATCTTTTGACTGTTGGATGTGAATTATGACTTTTTCAACTAAAATAAGTGTGTTTAAAGTCATTTCTGTGACTGAAACGGGTCAAAATTGAAGCTTTTGAGTAAGCAAAACTCTGTAAAAATGGCCATTTTGGTCACTGTGAGGGTTTAAAAAGTGGTTATTCAACATGAGGCATGATCCAATTGACATTTTGAATCATTTTTGGTACAGTCCAAAAAATCAATTTTCGGATGAAAAACGATGACTCCGGACATGTCGAACGTTCCCAAAATGGTCTATAATGATGACATTTTAACATTTAATCTTTTGACTCTAAATGGCTGTTGGATGTGAATTATGACTTTTTCAACTAAAATAAGTGTGTTTAAAGTCATTTCTGTGCCTGAAACGGGTCAAAATTGAAGCTTTTGAGTAAGCAAAACTCTGTAAAAATGGCAATTTTGGTCACTGTGAGGGTTTAAAAAGTGGTTATTCAACATGAGGCATGATCCAATTGACATTTTGAATCATTTTTGGTACAGTCCAAAAAATCGATTTTCGGATGAAAAACGATGACTCCGGACATGTCGAACGTTCCCAAAATGGTCTATAATGATGACATTTTAACATTTAATCTTTTGACTCTAAATGACTGTTGGATGTGAATTATGACTTTTTCAACTAAAATAAGTGTGTTTAAAGTCATTTCTGTGCCTGAAACGGGTCAAAATTGAAGCTTTTGAGTAAGCAAAACTCTGTAAAAATGGCAATTTTGGTCACTGTGAGGGTTTAAAAAGTGGTTATTCAACATGAAGCATGATCCAATTGACATTTTGAATCATTTTTGGTACAGTCCAAAAAATCGATTTTCGGATGAAAAACGATGACTCCGGACATGTCGAACGTTCCCAAAATGGTCTATAATGATGAAATTTTAACATTTAATCTTTTGACTCTAAATGACTGTTGGATGTGAATTATGACTTTTTCAACTAAAATAAGTGTGTTTAAAGTCATTTCTGTGACTGAAACGGGTCAAAATTGAAGCTTTTGAGTAAGCAAAACTCTGTAAAAATGGCCATTTTAGTCACTGTGAGGGTTTAAAAAGTGGTTATTCAACATGAGGCACGATCCAATTGACATTTTGAATCATTTTTGGTACAGTCCAAAAAATCGATTTTCGGATGAAAAACGATGACTCCGGACATGTCGAACGTTCCCAAAATGGTCTATAATGATGAAATTTTAACATTTAATCTTTTGACTCTAAATGACTGTTGGGTGTGAATTATGACTTTTTCAACTAAAATAAGTGTGTTTAAAGTCATTTCTGTGACTGAAACGGGTCAAAATTGAAGCTTTTGAGTAAGCAAAACTCTGTAAAAATGGCAATTTTGGTCACTGTGAGGGTTTAAAAAGTGGTTATTCAACATGAGGCACGATCCAATTGACATTTTGAATCATTTTTGGTACAGTCCAAAAAACCGATTTTCGGATGAAAAACGATGACTCGAGGACATGTCGAACGTTCCCAAAATGGTCTATAATGATGAAATTTTAACATTTAATCTTTTGACTCTAAATGACTGTTGGATGTGAATTATGACTTTTTCAACTAAAATAATTGTGTTTAAAGTAATTTCTGTGACTGAAACCGGTCAAAATTAAAGCTTTTGAGTAAGCAAAACTCTGTAAAAATGGCAATTTTGGTCACTGTGAGGGTTTAAAAAGTGGTTATTCAACATGAGGCATGATCCAATTGACATTTTGAATCATTTTTGGTACAGTCTAAAAAATTGATTTTCGGATGAAAAACGATGACTCCGGACATGTCGAACATTCCCAAAATGGTCTATAATGATGAAATTTTAGCATTTAATCTTTTGACTCTAAATGACTGTTGGATGTGAATTATGACTTTTTCAACTAAAATAAGTGTGTTTAAAGTAATTTTTGTGACTGAAACGGGTCAAAATTGAAGCTTTTGAGTAATCAAAACTCTGTAAAAATGGCAATTTTGGTCACTGTGAGGGTTTAAAAAGTGGTTATTCAACATGAGGCATGATCCAATTGACATTTTGAATCATTTTTGGTACAGTCTAAAAAATTGATTTTCGGATGAAAAACGATGACTCCGGACATGTCGAACGTTCCCAAAATGGTCTATAATGATGAAATTTTAACATTTAATCTTTTGGCTCTAAATGACTGTTGGATGTGAATTATGACTTTTTCAACTAAAATAAGTGTGTTTAAAGTCATTTCTGTGCCTGAAACGGGTCAAAATTGAAGCTTTTGAGTAAGCAAAACTCTGTAAAAATGGCAATTTTGGTCACTGTGAGGGTTTAAAAAGTGGTTATTCTACATGAGGCATGATCCAATTGACATTTTGAATCATTTTTGGTACAGTCCAAAAAATCTATTTTCGGATGAAAAACGATGACTCCGGACATGTCGAACGTTCCCAAAATGGTCTATAATGATGAAATTTTAACATTTAATCTTTTGACTCTAAATGACTGTTGGATGTGAATTATGACTTTTTCAACTAAAATAAGTGTGTTTAAAGTCATTTCTGTGACTGAAACTGGTCAAAATTGAAGCTTTTGAGTAAGAAAAACTCTGTAAAAATGGCCATTTGGGTCACTGTGAGGGTTTAAAAAGTGGTTATTCAACATGAGGCACGATCCAATTGACATTTTGAATCATTTTTGGTACAGTCCAAAAAATCAATTTTCGGATGAAAAACGATGACTCCGGACATGTCGAACGTTCCCAAAATGGTCTATAATGATGAAATTTTAACATTTAATCTTTTGACTCTAAATGACTGTTGGATGTGAATTATGACTTTTTCAACTAAAATAAGTGTGTTTAAAGTCATTTCTGTGACTGAAACGGGTCAAAATTGAAGCTTTTGAGTAAGCAAAACTCTGTAAAAATGGCAATTTTGGTCACTGTGAGGGTTTAAAAAGTGGTTATTCAACATGAGGCATGATCCAATTGACATTTTGAATCATTTTTGGTACAGTCCAAAAAATCAATTTTCGGATGAAAAACGATGACTCCGGACATGTCGAACGTTCCCAAAATGGTCTATAATGATGAAATTTTAACATTTAATCTTTTGACTCTAAATGACTGTTGGATGTGAATTATGACTTTTTCAACTAAAATAAGTGTGTTTAAAGTAATTTTTGTGACTGAAACGGGTCAAAATTGAAGCTTTTGAGTAATCAAAACTCTGTAAAAATGGCAATTTTGGTCACTGTGAGGGTTTCAAAAGTGGTTATTCAACATGAGGCATGATCCAATTGACATTTTGAATCATTTTTGGTACAGTCCAAAAAATCGATTTTCGGATGAAAAACGATGACTCCGGACATGTCGAACGTTCCCAAAATGGTCTATAATGATGAAATGTTAACATTTAATCTTTTGACTCTAAATGACTGTTGGATGTGAATTATGACTTTTTCAACTAAAATAAGTGTGTTTAAAGTCATTTCTGTGACTGAAACGGGTCAAAATTGAAGTTTTTGAGTAAGCAAAACTCTGTAAAAATGGCCATTTTGGTCACTGTGAGGGTTTAAAAAGTGGTTATTCAACTTGAGGCATGATCCAATTGACATTTTGAATCATTTTTGGTACAGTCCAAAAAATCAATTTTTGGATGAAAAACGATGACTCCGGACATGTCGAACGTTCCCAAAATGGTCTATAATGATGAAATTTTAACATTTAATCTTTTGACTCTAAATGACTGTTGGATGTGAATTATGACTTTTTCAACTAAAATAAGTGTGTTTAAAGTCATTTCTGTGCCTGAAACGGGTCAAAATTGAAGCTTTTGAGTAAGCAAAACTCTGTAAAAATGGCAATTTTGGTCACTGTGAGGGTTTAAAAAGTGGTTATTCAACATGAGGCATGATCCAATTGACATTTTGAATCATTTTTGGTACAGTCCAAAAATCGATTTTCGGATGAAAAACGATCACTCCGGACATGTCGAACGTTCCCAAAATGGTCTATAATGATGAAATTTTAACATTTAATCTTTTGACTCTAAATGACTGTTGGATGTGAATTATGACTTTTTCAACTAAAATAAGTGGGTTTAAAGTCATTTCTGTGCCTGAAACGGGTCAAATAGAAGCTTTTGAGTAAGCAAAACTCTGTAAAAATGGCAATTTTGGTCACTGTGAGGGTTTAAAAAGTGGTTATTCAACATGAGGCATGATCCAATTGACATTTTGAATAATTTTTGGTACAGTCCAAAAAATCGATTTTCGGATGAAAAACGATGACTCCGGACATGTCGAACGTTCCCAAAATGGTCTATAATGATGAAATTTTAACATTTAATCTTTTGACTCTAAATGACTGTTGGATGTGAATTATGACTTTTTCAACTAAAATAAGTGTGTTTAAAGTCATTTCTGTGACTGAAACTGGTCAAAATTGAAGCTTTTGAGTAAGAAAAACTCTGTAAAAATGGCCATTTGGGTCACTGTGAGGGTTTAAAAAGTGGTTATTCAACATGAGGCACGATCCAATTGACATTTTGAATCATTTTTGGTACAGTCCAAAAAATCAATTTTCGGATGAAAAACGATGACTCCGGACATGTCGAACGTTCCCAAAATGGTCTATAATGATGAAATTTTAACATTTAATCTTTTGACTCTAAATGACTGTTGGATGTGAATTATGACTTTTTCAACTAAAATAAGTGTTTTTAAAGTCATTTCTGTGCCTGAAACGGGTCAAAATTGAAGCTTTTGAGTAAGCAAAACTCTGTAAAAATGGCAATTTTGGTCACTGTGAGGGTTTAAAAAGTGGTTATTCAACATGAGGCATGATCCAATTGACATTTTGAATCATTTTTGGTACAGTCCAAAAATCGATTTTCGGATGAAAAACGATGACTCCGGACATGTCGAACGTTCCCAAAATGGTCTATAATGATGAAATTTTAACATTTAATCTTTTGACTCTAAATGACTGTTGGATGTGAATTATGACTTTTTCAACTAAAATAAGTGGGTTTAAAGTCATTTCTGTGCCTGAAACGGGTCAAAATAGAAGCTTTTGAGTAAGCAAAACTCTGTAAAAATGGCAATTTTGGTCACTGTGAGGGTTTAAAAAGTGGTTATTCAACATGAGGCATGATCCAATTGACATTTTGAATAATTTTTGGTACAGTCCAAAAAATCGATTTTCGGATGAAAAACGATGACTCCGGAAATGTCGAACGTTCCCAAAATGGTCTATAATGATGAAATTTTAACATTTAAACTTTTGACTCTAAATGACTGTTGGATGTGAATTATGACTTTTTCAACTAAAATAAGTGTGTTTAAAGTCATTTCTGTGACTGAAACTGGTCAAAATTGAAGCTTTTGAGTAAGAAAACTCTGTAAAAATGGCCATTTGGGTCACTGTGAGGGTTTAAAAAGTGGTTATTCAACATGAGGCACGATCCAATTGACATTTTGAATCATTTTTGGTACAGTCCAAAAAATCGATTTTCGGATGAAAAACGATGACTCCGGAAATGTCGAACGTTCCCAAAATGGTCTATAATGATGAAATTTTAACATTTAAACTTTTGACTCTAAATGACTGTTGGATGTGAATTATGACTTTTTCAACTAAAATAAGTGTGTTTAAAGTCATTTCTGTGACTGAAACTGGTCAAAATTGAAGCTTTTGAGTAAGAAAAACTCTGTAAAAATGGCCATTTGGGTCACTGTGAGGGTTTAAAAAGTGGTTATTCAACATGAGGCACGATCCAATTGACATTTTGAATCATTTTTGGTACAGTCCAAAAAATCAATTTTCGGATGAAAAACGATGACTCCGGACATGTCGAACGTTCCCAAAATGGTCTATAATGATGAAATTTTAACATTTAATCTTTTGACTCTAAATGACTGTTGGATGTGAATTATGACTTTTTCAACTAAAATAAGTCTGTTTAAAGTCATTTCTGTGCCTGAAACGGGTCAAAATTGAAGCTTTTGAGTAAGCAAAACTCTGTAAAAATGGCAATTTTGGTCACTGTGAGGGTTTAAAAAGTGGTTATTCAACATGAGGCATGATCCAATTGACATTTTGAATAATTTTTGGTACAGTCCAAAAAATCAATTTTCGGATGCAAAACGATGACTCCGGACATGTCGAACGTTCCCAAAATGGTCTATCTATAATGATGAAATTTTAACATTCAATCTTTTGACTCTAAATGACTGTTGGATGTGAATTATGACTTTTTCAACTAAAATAAGTGTGTTTAAAGTCATTTCTGTGCCTGAAACGGGTCAAAATTGAAGCTTTTGTGTAAGCAAAACTCTGTAAAAATGGCAATTTTGGTCACTGTGAGGGTTTAAAAAGTGGTTATTAAACATGAGGCATGATCCAATTGACATTTTGAATCATTTTTGGTACAGTCCAAAAAATCAATTTTCGGATGAAAAACGATGACTCCGGACATGTCGAACGTTCCCAAAATGGTCTACAATGATGAAATTTTAACATTTAATCTTTTGACTCTAAATGACTGTTGGATGTGAATTATGACTTTTTCAACTAAAATAAGTGTGTTTAAAGTAATTTTTGTGACTGAAACGGGTCAAAATTGAAGCTTTTGAGTAATCAAAACTCTGTAAAAATGGCAATTTTGGTCACTGTGAGGGTTTAGAAAGTGGTTATTCAACATGAGGCATGATCCAATTGACATTTTGAATCATTTTTGGTACAGTCCAAAAAATCGATTTTCGGATGAAAAACGATGACTCCGGACATGTCGAACGTTCCCAAAATGGTCTATAATGATGAAATTTTAACATTTAATCTTTTGACTCTAAATGACTGTTGGGTGTGAATTATGACTTTTTCAACTAAAATAAGTGTGTTTAAAGTCATTTCTGTGACTGAAACAGGTCAAAATTGAAGCTTTTGAGTAAGCAAAACTCTGTAAAAATGGCAATTTTGGTCACTGTGAGGGTTTAAAAAGTGGTTATTCAACATGAGGCACGATCCAATTGACATTTTGAATCATTATTGGTACAGTCCAAAAAATCGATTTTCGGATGAAAAACGATGACTTGAGGACATGTCGAACGTTCCCAAAATGGTCTATAATGATGAAATTTTAACATTTAATCTTTTGACTCTAAATGACTGTTGGATGTGAATTATGACTTTTTCAACTAAAATAATTGTGTTTAAAGTCATTTCTGTGACTGAAACCGGTCAAAATTGAAGCTTTTGAGTAAGCAAAACTCTGTAAAAATGGCAATTTTGGTCACTGTGAGGGTTTAAAAAGTGGTTATTCAACATGAGGCATGATCCAATTGACATTTTGAATCATTTTTGGTACAGTCTAAAAAATTGATTTTCGGATGAAAAACGATGACTCCGGACATGTCGAACATTCCCAAAATGGTCTATAATGATGAAATTTTAACATTTAATCTTTTGACTCTAAATGACTGTTGGATGTGAATTATGACTTTTTCAACTAAAATAAGTGTGTTTAATGTAATTTTTGTGACTGAAACGGGTCAAAATTGAAGCTTTTGAGTAATCAAAACTCTGTAAAAATGGCAATTTTGGTCACTGTGAGGGTTTAAAAAGTGGTTATTCAACATGAGGCATGATCCAATTGACATTTTGAATCATTTTTGGTACAGTCTAAAAAATTGATTTTCGGATGAAAAACGATGACTCCGGACATGTCGAACGTTCCCAAAATGGTCTATAATGATGTAATTTTAACATTTAATCTTTTGGCTCTAAATGACTGTTGGATGTGAATTATGACTTTTTCAACTAAAATAAGTGTGTTTAAAGTCATTTCTGTGACTGAAACGGGTCAAAATTGAAGCTTTTGAGTAAGCAAAACTCTGTAAAAATGGCCATTTTGGTCACTGTGAGGGTTTAAAAAGTGGTTATTCAACATGAGGCACGATCCAATTGACATTTTGAATCATTTTTGGTACAGTCCAAAAAATCAATTTTCGGATGAAAAACGATGACTCCGGACATGTCGAACGTTCCCAAAATGGTCTATAATGATGAAATTTTAACATTTAATCTTTTGACTCTAAATGACTGTTGGATGTGAATTATGACTTTTTCAACTAAAATACGTGTGTTTAAAGTCATTTCTGTGCCTGAAACGGGTCAAAATTGAAGCTTTTGAGTAAGCAAAACTCTGTAAAAATGGCAATTTTGGTCACTGTGAGGGTTTAAAAAGTGGTTATTCAACATGAGGCACGATCCAATTGACATTTTGAATCATTTTTGGTACAGTCCAAAAAATCGATTTTCGGATGAAAAACGATGACTCCGGACATGTCGAACGTTCCCAAAATGGTCTATAATGAAGAAATTTTAACATTTAATCTTTTGACTCTAAATGACTGTTGGATGTGAATTATGACTTTTTCAACTAAAATAAGTGTGTTTAAAGTCATTTCTGTGACTGAAACGGGTCAAAATTGAAGTTTTTGAGTAAGCAAAACTCTGTAAAAATGGCCATTTTGGTCACTGTGAGGGTTTAAAAAGTGGTTATTCAACATGAGGCATGATCCAATTGACATTTTGAATCATTTTTGGTACAGTCCAAAAAATCGATTTTCGGATGAAAAACGATCACTCCGGACATGTCGAACGTTCCCAAAATGGTCTATAATGATGAAATTTTAACATTTAATCTTTTGACTCTAAATGACTGTTGGATGTGAATTATGACTTTTTCAACTAAAATAAGTGGGTTTAAAGTCATTTCTGTGCCTGAAACGGGTCAAAATAGAAGCTTTTGAGTAAGCAAAACTCTGTAAAAATGGCAATTTTGGTCACTGTGAGGGTTTAAAAAGTGGTTATTCAACATGAGGCATGATCCAATTGACATTTTGAATAATTTTTGGTACAGTCCAAAAAATCGATTTTCGGATGAAAAACGATGACTCCGGACATGTCGAACGTTCCCAAAATGGTCTATAATGATGAAATTTTAACATTTAAACTTCTGACTCTAAATGACTGTTGGATGTGAATTATGACTTTTTCAACTAAAATAAGTGTGTTTAAAGTCATTTCTGTGACTGAAACGGGTCAAAATTGAAGCTTTTGAGTAAGCAAAACTCTGTAAAAATGGCCATTTTGGTCACTGTGAGGGTTTAAAAAGTGGTTATTCAACATGAGGCATGATCCAATTGACATTTTGAATCATTTTTGGTACAGTCTAAAAAATTGATTTTCGGATGAAAAACGATGACTCCGGACATGTCGAACGTTCCCAAAATGGTCTATAATGATGAAATTTTAACATTTAATCTTTTGACACTAAATGACTGTTGGATGTGAATTATGACTTTTTCAACTAAAATAAGTGTGTTTAAAGTCATTTCTGTGACTGAAACTGGTCAAAATTGAAGCTTTTGAGTAAGAAAAACTCTGTAAAAATGGCCATTTGGGTCACTGTGAGGGTTTAAAAAGTGGTTATTCAACATGAGGCACGATCCAATTGACATTTTGAATCATTTTTGGTACAGTCCAAAAAATCGATTTTCGGATGAAAAACGATGACTCCGGACATGTCGAACGTTCCCAAAATGGTCTATAATGATGAAATTTTAACATTTAATCTTTTGACTCTAAATGACTGTTGGATGTGAATTATGACTTTTTCAAATAAAATAAGTGTGTTTAAAGTCATTTCTGTGACTGAAACGGGTCAAAATTGAAGCTTTTGAGTAAGCAAAACTCTGTAAAAATGGCAATTTTGGTCACTGTGAGGGTTTAAAAAGTGGTTATTCAACATGAGGCATGATCCAATTGACATTTTGAATCATTTTTGGTACAGTCCAAAAAATCAATTTTCGGATGAAAAACGATGACTCCGGACATGTCGAACGTTCCCAAAATGGTCTATAATGATGAAATTTTAACATTTAATCTTTTGACTCTAAATGACTGTTGGATGTGAATTATGACTTTTTCAACTAAAATAAGTGTGTTTAAAGTAATTTTTGTGACTGAAACGGGTCAAAATTGAAGCTTTTGAGTAATCAAAACTCTGTAAAAATGGCAATTTTGGTCACTGTGAGGGTTTCAAAAGTGGTTATTCAACATGAGGCATGATCCAATTGACATTTTGAATCATTTTTGGTACAGTCCAAAAAATCGATTTTCGGATGAAAAACGATGACTCCGGACATGTCGAACGTTCCCAAAATGGTCTATAATGATGAAATTTTAACATTTAATCTTTTGACTCTAAATGACTGTTGGATGTGAATTATGACTTTTTCAACTAAAATAAGTGTGTTTAAAGTCATTTCTGTGACTGAAACGGGTCAAAATTGAAGCTTTTGAGTAAGCAAAACTCTGTAAAAATGGCCATTTTGGTCACTGTGAGGGTTTAAAAAGTGGTTATTCAACATGAGGCACGATCCAATTGACATTTTGAATCATTTTTGGTACAGTCCAAAAAATCAATTTTCGGATGAAAAACGATGACTCCGGACATGTCGAACGTTCCTAAAATGGTCTATAATGATGAAATTTTAACATTTAATCTTTTGACTCTAAATGACTGTTGGATGTGAATTATGACTTTTTCAACTAAAATAAGTGTGTTTAAAGTCATTTCTGTGCCTGAAACGGGTCAAAATTGAAGCTTTTGAGTAAGCAAAACTCTGTAAAAATGGCAATTTTGGTCACTGTGAGGGTTTAAAAAGTGGGTATTCAACATGAGGCATGATCCAATTGACATTTTGAATCATTTTTGGTACAGTCCAAAAAATCAATTTTCGGATGAAAAACGATGACTCCGGACATGTCGAACGTTCCCAAAATGGTCTACAATGATGAAATTTTAACATTTAATCTTTTGACTCTAAATGACTGTTGGATGTGAATTATGACTTTTTCAACTAAAATAAGTGTGTTTAAAGTAATTTTTGTGACTGAAACGGGTCAAAATTGAAGCTTTTGAGTAATCAAAACTCTGTAAAAATGGCCATTTTGGTCACTGTGAGGGTTTAAAAAGTGGTTATTCAACATGAGGCACGATCTAATTGACATTTTGAATCATTTTTGGTACAGTCCAAAAAATCGATTTTCGGATGAAAAACGATGACTCCGGACATGTCGAACGTTCCCAAAATGGTCTATAATGATGAAATTTTAACATTTAATCTTTTGACTCTAAATGACTGTCGGATGTGAATTATGACTTTTTCAACTAAAATAAGTGTGTTTAAAGTCATTTCTGTGCCTGAAACGGGTCAAAATTGAAGCTTTTGAGTAAGCAAAACTCTGTAAAAATGGCAATTTTGGTCACTGTGAGGGTTTAAAAAGTGGTTATTCAACATGAGGCATGATCCAATTGACATTTTGAATAATTTTTGGTACAGTCCAAAAAATCAATTTTCGGATAAAAAACGATGACTCCGGACATGTCGAACGTTCCCAAAATGGTCTATAATGATGAAATTTTAACATTTAATCTTTTGACTCTAAATGACTGTTGGATGTGAATTATGACTTTTTCAACTAAAATAAGTGTGTTTAAAGTCATTTCTGTGACTGAAACAGGTCAAAATTGAAGCTTTTGAGTAAGCAAAACTCTGTAAAAATGGCAATTTTGGTCACTGTGAGGGTTTAAAAAGTGGTTATTCAACATGAGGCATGATCCAATTGACATTTTGAATCATTTTTGGTACAGTCCAAAAAATCGATTTTCGGATGAAAAACAATGACTCCGGACATGTCGAACGTTCCCAAAATGGTCTATAATGATGAAATTTTAACATTTAATCTTTTGACTCTAAATGACTGTTGGATGTGAATTATGACTTTTTCAACTAAAATAAGTGTGTTTAAAGTCATTTCTGTGACTGAAACGGGTCAAAATTGAAGCTTTTGAGTAAGCAAAACTCTGTAAAAATGGCCATTTTGGTCACTGTGAGGGTTTAAAAAGTGGTTATTCAACATGAGGCACGATCCAATTGACATTTTGAATCATTTTTGGTACAGTCCAAAAAATCAATTTTCGGATGAAAAACGATGACTCCGGACATGTCGAACGTTCCCAAAATGGTCTATAATGATGAAATTTTAACATTTAATCTTTTGACTCTAAATGACTGTTGGATGTGAATTATGACTTTTTCAACTAAAATAAGTGTGTTTAAAGTCATTTCTGTGCCTGAAACGGGTCAAAATTGAAGCTTTTGAGTAAGCAAAACTCTGTAAAAATGGCAATTTTGGTCACTGTAAGGGTTTAAAAAGTGGTTATTCAACATGAGGCATGATCCAATTGACATTTTGAATCATTTTTGGTACAGTCCAAAAAATCAATTTTCGGATGAAAAACGATGACTCCGGACATGTCGAACGTTCCCAAAATGGTCTATAATGATGACATTTTAACATTTAATCTTTTGACTCTAAATGGCTGTTGGATGTGAATTATGACTTTTTCAACTAAAATAAGTGTGTTTAAAGTCATTTCTGTGCCTGAAACGGGTCAAAATTGAAGCTTTTAAGTAAGCAAAACTCTGTAAAAATGGCAATTTTGGTCACTGTGAGGGTTTAAAAAGTGGTTATTCAACATGAGGCATGATCCAATTGACATTTTGAATCATTTTTGGTACAGTCCAAAAAATCGATTTTCGGATGAAAAACGATGACTCCGGACATGTCGAACGTTCCCAAAATGGTCTATAATGATGAAATTTTAACATTTAATCTTTTGACTCTAAATGACTGTTGGATGTGATTTATGACTTTTTCAACTAAAATAAGTGTGTTTAAAGTCATTTCTGTGACTGAAACGGGTCAAAATTGTAGCTTTTGAGTAAGCAAAACTCTGTAAAAATGGCAATTTTGGTCACTGTGAGGGTTTAAAAAGTGGTTATTCAACATGAGGCATGATCCAATTGACATTTTGAATCATTTTTGGTACAGTCCAAAAAATCGATTTTCGGATGAAAAACGATCACTCCGGACATGTCGAACGTTCCCAAAATGGTCTATAATGATGAAATTTTAACATTTAATCTTTTGACTCTAAATGACTGTTGGATGTGAATTATGACTTTTTCAACTAAAATAAGTGGGTTTAAAGTCATTTCTGTGCCTGAAACGGGTCAAAATAGAAGCTTTTGAGTAAGCAAAACTCTGTAAAAATGGCAATTTTGGTCACTGTGAGGGTTTAAAAAGTGGTTATTCAACATGAGGCATGATCCAATTGACATTTTGAATAATTTTTGGTACAGTCCAAAAAATCGATTTTCGGATGAAAAACGATGACTCCGGACATGTCGAACGTTCCCAAAATGGTCTATAATGATGAAATTTTAACATTTAAACTTCTGACTCTAAATGACTGTTGGATGTGAATTATGACTTTTTCAACTAAAATAAGTGTGTTTAAAGTCATTTCTGTGACTGAAACTGGTCAAAATTGAAGCTTTTGAGTAAGAAAAACTCTGTAAAAATGGCCATTTGGGTCACTGTGAGGGTTTAAAAAGTGGTTATTCAACATGAGGCACGATCCAATTGACATTTTGAATCATTTTTGGTACAGTCCAAAAAATCAATTTTCGGATGAAAAACGATGACTCCGGACATGTCGAACGTTCCCAAAATGGTCTATAATGATGAAATTTTAACATTTAATCTTTTGACTCTAAATGACTGTTGGATGTGATTTATGACTTTTTCAACTAAAATAAGTGTGTTTAAAGTCATTTCTGTGACTGAAACGGGTCAAAATTGTAGCTTTTGAGTAAGCAAAACTCTGTAAAAATGGCCATTTTGGTCACTGTGAGGGTTTAAAAAGTGGTTATTCAACATGAGGCACGATCCAATTGACATTTTGAATCATTTTTGGTACAGTCCAAAAAATCAATTTTCGGATGAAAAACGATGACTCCGGACATGTCGAACGTTCCCAAAATGGTCTATAATGATGAAATTTTAACATTCAATCTTTTGACTCTAAATGACTGTTGGATGTGAATTATGACTTTTTCAACTAAAATAAGTGTGTTTAAAGTCATTTCTGTGCCTGAAACGGGTCAAAATTGAAGCTTTTGTGTAAGCAAAACTCTGTAAAAATGGCAATTTTGGTCACTGTGAGGGTTTAAAAAGTGGTTATTAAACATGAGGCATGATCCAATTGACATTTTGAATCATTTTTGGTACAGTCCAAAAAATCAATTTTCGGATGAAAAACGATGACTCCGGACATGTCGAACGTTCCCAAAATGGTCTACAATGATGAAATTTTAACATTTAATCTTTTGACTCTAAATGACTGTTGGATGTGAATTATGACTTTTTCAACTAAAATAAGTGTGTTTAAAGTAATTTTTGTGACTGAAACGGGTCAAAATTGAAGCTTTTGAGTAATCAAAACTCTGTAAAAATGGCAATTTTGGTCACTGTGAGGGTTTAGAAAGTGGTTATTCAACATGAGGCATGATCCAATTGACATTTTGAATCATTTTTGGTACAGTCCAAAAAATCGATTTTCGGATGAAAAACGATGACTCCGGACATGTCGAACGTTCCCAAAATGGTCTATAATGATGAAATTTTAACATTTAATCTTTTGACTCTAAATGACTGTTGGGTGTGAATTATGACTTTTTCAACTAAAATAAGTGTGTTTAAAGTCATTTCTGTGACTGAAACAGGTCAAAATTGAAGCTTTTGAGTAAGCAAAACTCTGTAAAAATGGCAATTTTGGTCACTGTGAGGGTTTAAAAAGTGGTTATTCAACATGAGGCACGATCCAATTGACATTTTGAATCATTATTGGTACAGTCCAAAAAATCGATTTTCGGATGAAAAACGATGACTTGAGGACATGTCGAACGTTCCCAAAATGGTCTATAATGATGAAATTTTAACATTTAATCTTTTGACTCTAAATGACTGTTGGATGTGAATTATGACTTTTTCAACTAAAATAATTGTGTTTAAAGTCATTTCTGTGACTGAAACCGGTCAAAATTGAAGCTTTTGAGTAAGCAAAACTCTGTAAAAATGGCAATTTTGGTCACTGTGAGGGTTTAAAAAGTGGTTATTCAACATGAGGCATGATCCAATTGACATTTTGAATCATTTTTGGTACAGTCTAAAAAATTGATTTTCGGATGAAAAACGATGACTCCGGACATGTCGAACATTCCCAAAATGGTCTATAATGATGAAATTTTAACATTTAATCTTTTGACTCTAAATGACTGTTGGATGTGAATTATGACTTTTTCAACTAAAATAAGTGTGTTTAATGTAATTTTTGTGACTGAAACGGGTCAAAATTGAAGCTTTTGAGTAATCAAAACTCTGTAAAAATGGCAATTTTGGTCACTGTGAGGGTTTAAAAAGTGGTTATTCAACATGAGGCATGATCCAATTGACATTTTGAATCATTTTTGGTACAGTCTAAAAAATTGATTTTCGGATGAAAAACGATGACTCCGGACATGTCGAACGTTCCCAAAATGGTCTATAATGATGTAATTTTAACATTTAATCTTTTGGCTCTAAATGACTGTTGGATGTGAATTATGACTTTTTCAACTAAAATAAGTGTGTTTAAAGTCATTTCTGTGACTGAAACGGGTCAAAATTGAAGCTTTTGAGTAAGCAAAACTCTGTAAAAATGGCCATTTTGGTCACTGTGAGGGTTTAAAAAGTGGTTATTCAACATGAGGCACGATCCAATTGACATTTTGAATCTTTTTTGGTACAGTCCAAAAAATCAATTTTCGGATGAAAAACGATGACTCCGGACATGTCGAACGTTCCCAAAATGGTCTATAATGATGAAATTTTAACATTTAATCTTTTGACTCTAAATGACTGTTGGATGTGAATTATGACTTTTTCAACTAAAATACGTGTGTTTAAAGTCATTTCTGTGCCTGAAACGGGTCAAAATTGAAGCTTTTGAGTAAGCAAAACTCTGTAAAAATGGCAATTTTGGTCACTGTGAGGGTTTAAAAAGTGGTTATTCAACATGAGGCACGATCCAATTGACATTTTGAATCATTTTTGGTACAGTCCAAAAAATCGATTTTCGGATGAAAACGATGACTCCGGACATGTCGAACGTTCCCAAAATGGTCTATAATGATGAAATTTTAACATTTAATCTTTTGACTCTAAATGACTGTTGGATGTGAATTATGACTTTTTCAACTAAAATAAGTGTGTTTAAAGTCATTTCTGTGACTGAAACGGGTCAAAATTGAAGTTTTTGAGTAAGCAAAACTCTGTAAAAATGGCCATTTTGGTCACTGTGAGGGTTTAAAAAGTGGTTATTCAACATGAGGCATGATCCAATTGACATTTTGAATCATTTTTGGTACAGTCCAAAAAATCGATTTTCGGATGAAAAACGATCACTCCGGACATGTCGAACGTTCCCAAAATGGTCTATAATGATGAAATTTTAACATTTAATCTTTTGACTCTAAATGACTGTTGGATGTGAATTATGACTTTTTCAACTAAAATAAGTGGGTTTAAAGTCATTTCTGTGCCTGAAACGGGTCAAAATAGAAGCTTTTGAGTAAGCAAAACTCTGTAAAAATGGCAATTTTGGTCACTGTGAGGGTTTAAAAAGTGGTTATTCAACATGAGGCATGATCCAATTGACATTTTGAATAATTTTTGGTACAGTCCAAAAAATCGATTTTCGGATGAAAAACGATGACTCCGGACATGTCGAACGTTCCCAAAATGGTCTATAATGATGAAATTTTAACATTTAAACTTCTGACTCTAAATGACTGTTGGATGTGAATTATGACTTTTTCAACTAAAATAAGTGTGTTTAAAGTCATTTCTGTGACTGAAACGGGTCAAAATTGAAGCTTTTGAGTAAGCAAAACTCTGTAAAAATGGCCATTTTGGTCACTGTGAGGGTTTAAAAAGTGGTTATTCAACATGAGGCATGATCCAATTGACATTTTGAATCATTTTTGGTACAGTCTAAAAAATTGATTTTCGGATGAAAAACGATGACTCCGGACATGTCGAACGTTCCCAAAATGGTCTATAATGATGAAATTTTAACATTTAATCTTTTGACACTAAATGACTGTTGGATGTGAATTATGACTTTTTCAACTAAAATAAGTGTGTTTAAAGTC
Source organism: Lissotriton vulgaris (assembly GCF_964263255.1). Lineage (NCBI taxonomy): Eukaryota > Metazoa > Chordata > Amphibia > Caudata > Salamandridae > Lissotriton > Lissotriton vulgaris. The sequence goes on along the minus strand of NW_028252071.1, from coordinate 12,530 downwards.
ATTTCTGTGACTGAAACTGGTCAAAATTGAAGCTTTTGAGTAAGAAAAACTCTGTAAAAATGGCCATTTGGGTCACTGTGAGGGTTTAAAAAGTGGTTATTCAACATGAGGCACGATCCAATTGACATTTTGAATCATTTTTGGTACAGTCCAAAAAATCAATTTTCGGATGAAAAACGATGACTCCGGACATGTCGAACGTTCCCAAAATGGTCTATAATGATGAAATTTTAACATTTAATCTTTTGACTCTAAATGACTGTTGGATGTGAATTATGACTTTTTCAACTAAAATAAGTGTTTTTAAAGTCATTTCTGTGCCTGAAACGGGTCAAAATTGAAGCTTTTGAGTAAGCAAAACTCTGTAAAAATGGCAATTTTGGTCACTGTGAGGGTTTAAAAAGTGGTTATTCAACATGAGGCATGATCCAATTGACATTTTGAATCATTTTTGGTACAGTCCAAAAAATCGATTTTCGGATGAAAAACGATGACTCCGGACATGTCGAACGTTCCCAAAATGGTCTATAATGATGAAATTTTAACATTTAATCTTTTGACTCTAAATGACTGTTGGATGTGAATTATGACTTTTTCAAATAAAATAAGTGTGTTTAAAGTCATTTCTGTGACTGAAACGGGTCAAAATTGAAGCTTTTGAGTAAGCAAAACTCTGTAAAAATGGCAATTTTGGTCACTGTGAGGGTTTAAAAAGTGGTTATTCAACATGAGGCATGATCCAATTGACATTTTGAATCATTTTTGGTACAGTCCAAAAAATCAATTTTCGGATGAAAAACGATGACTCCGGACATGTCGAACGTTCCCAAAATGGTCTATAATGATGAAATTTTAACATTTAATCTTTTGACTCTAAATGACTGTTGGATGTGAATTATGACTTTTTCAACTAAAATAAGTGTGTTTAAAGTAATTTTTGTGACTGAAACGGGTCAAAATTGAAGCTTTTGAGTAATCAAAACTCTGTAAAAATGGCAATTTTGGTCACTGTGAGGGTTTCAAAAGTGGTTATTCAACATGAGGCATGATCCAATTGACATTTTGAATCATTTTTGGTACAGTCCAAAAAATCGATTTTCGGATGAAAAACGATGACTCCGGACATGTCGAACGTTCCCAAAATGGTCTATAATGATGAAATTTTAACATTTAATCTTTTGACTCTAAATGACTGTTGGATGTGAATTATGACTTTTTCAACTAAAATAAGTGTGTTTAAAGTCATTTCTGTGACTGAAACGGGTCAAAATTGAAGCTTTTGAGTAAGCAAAACTCTGTAAAAATGGCCATTTTGGTCACTGTGAGGGTTTAAAAAGTGGTTATTCAACATGAGGCATGATCCAATTGACATTTTGAATCATTTTTGGTACAGTCCAAAAAATCGATTTTCGGATGAAAAACGATCACTCCGGACATGTCGAACGTTCCCAAAATGGTCTATAATGATGAAATTTTAACATTTAATCTTTTGACTCTAAATGACTGTTGGATGTGAATTATGACTTTTTCAACTAAAATAAGTGGGTTTAAAGTCATTTCTGTGCCTGAAACGGGTCAAAATAGAAGCTTTTGAGTAAGCAAAACTCTGTAAAAATGGCAATTTTGGTCACTGTGAGGGTTTAAAAAGTGGTTATTCAACATGAGGCATGATCCAATTGACATTTTGAATAATTTTTGGTACAGTCCAAAAAATCGATTTTCGGATGAAAAACGATGACTCCGGACATGTCGAACGTTCCCAAAATGGTCTATAATGATGAAATTTTAACATTTAAACTTCTGACTCTAAATGACTGTTGGATGTGAATTATGACTTTTTCAACTAAAATAAGTGTGTTTAAAGTCATTTCTGTGACTGAAACTGGTCAAAATTGAAGCTTTTGAGTAAGAAAAACTCTGTAAAAATGGCCATTTGGGTCACTGTGAGGGTTTAAAAAGTGGTTATTCAACATGAGGCACGATCCAATTGACATTTTGAATCATTTTTGGTACAGTCCAAAAAATCAATTTTCGGATGAAAAACGATGACTCCGGACATGTCGAACGTTCCCAAAATGGTCTATAATGATGAAATTTTAACATTTAATCTTTTGACTCTAAATGACTGTTGGATGTGATTTATGACTTTTTCAACTAAAATAAGTGTGTTTAAAGTCATTTCTGTGACTGAAACGGGTCAAAATTGTAGCTTTTGAGTAAGCAAAACTCTGTAAAAATGGCCATTTTGGTCACTGTGAGGGTTTAAAAAGTGGTTATTCAACATGAGGCACGATCCAATTGACATTTTGAATCATTTTTGGTACAGTCCAAAAAATCAATTTTCGGATGAAAAACGATGACTCCGGACATGTCGAACGTTCCCAAAATGGTCTATAATGATGAAATTTTAACATTCAATCTTTTGACTCTAAATGACTGTTGGATGTGAATTATGACTTTTTCAACTAAAATAAGTGTGTTTAAAGTCATTTCTGTGCCTGAAACGGGTCAAAATTGAAGCTTTTGTGTAAGCAAAACTCTGTAAAAATGGCAATTTTGGTCACTGTGAGGGTTTAAAAAGTGGTTATTAAACATGAGGCATGATCCAATTGACATTTTGAATCATTTTTGGTACAGTCCAAAAAATCAATTTTCGGATGAAAAACGATGACTCCGGACATGTCGAACGTTCCCAAAATGGTCTACAATGATGAAATTTTAACATTTAATCTTTTGACTCTAAATGACTGTTGGATGTGAATTATGACTTTTTCAACTAAAATAAGTGTGTTTAAAGTAATTTTTGTGACTGAAACGGGTCAAAATTGAAGCTTTTGAGTAATCAAAACTCTGTAAAAATGGCAATTTTGGTCACTGTGAGGGTTTAGAAAGTGGTTATTCAACATGAGGCATGATCCAATTGACATTTTGAATCATTTTTGGTACAGTCCAAAAAATCGATTTTCGGATGAAAAACGATGACTCCGGACATGTCGAACGTTCCCAAAATGGTCTATAATGATGAAATTTTAACATTTAATCTTTTGACTCTAAATGACTGTTGGGTGTGAATTATGACTTTTTCAACTAAAATAAGTGTGTTTAAAGTCATTTCTGTGACTGAAACAGGTCAAAATTGAAGCTTTTGAGTAAGCAAAACTCTGTAAAAATGGCAATTTTGGTCACTGTGAGGGTTTAAAAAGTGGTTATTCAACATGAGGCACGATCCAATTGACATTTTGAATCATTATTGGTACAGTCCAAAAAATCGATTTTCGGATGAAAAACGATGACTTGAGGACATGTCGAACGTTCCCAAAATGGTCTATAATGATGAAATTTTAACATTTAATCTTTTGACTCTAAATGACTGTTGGATGTGAATTATGACTTTTTCAACTAAAATAATTGTGTTTAAAGTCATTTCTGTGACTGAAACCGGTCAAAATTGAAGCTTTTGAGTAAGCAAAACTCTGTAAAAATGGCAATTTTGGTCACTGTGAGGGTTTAAAAAGTGGTTATTCAACATGAGGCATGATCCAATTGACATTTTGAATCATTTTTGGTACAGTCTAAAAAATTGATTTTCGGATGAAAAACGATGACTCCGGACATGTCGAACATTCCCAAAATGGTCTATAATGATGAAATTTTAACATTTAATCTTTTGACTCTAAATGACTGTTGGATGTGAATTATGACTTTTTCAACTAAAATAAGTGTGTTTAATGTAATTTTTGTGACTGAAACGGGTCAAAATTGAAGCTTTTGAGTAATCAAAACTCTGTAAAAATGGCAATTTTGGTCACTGTGAGGGTTTAAAAAGTGGTTATTCAACATGAGGCATGATCCAATTGACATTTTGAATCATTTTTGGTACAGTCTAAAAAATTGATTTTCGGATGAAAAACGATGACTCCGGACATGTCGAACGTTCCCAAAATGGTCTATAATGATGTAATTTTAACATTTAATCTTTTGGCTCTAAATGACTGTTGGATGTGAATTATGACTTTTTCAACTAAAATAAGTGTGTTTAAAGTCATTTCTGTGACTGAAACGGGTCAAAATTGAAGCTTTTGAGTAAGCAAAACTCTGTAAAAATGGCCATTTTGGTCACTGTGAGGGTTTAAAAAGTGGTTATTCAACATGAGGCACGATCCAATTGACATTTTGAATCATTTTTGGTACAGTCCAAAAAATCAATTTTCGGATGAAAAACGATGACTCCGGACATGTCGAACGTTCCCAAAATGGTCTATAATGATGAAATTTTAACATTTAATCTTTTGACTCTAAATGACTGTTGGATGTGAATTATGACTTTTTCAACTAAAATACGTGTGTTTAAAGTCATTTCTGTGCCTGAAACGGGTCAAAATTGAAGCTTTTGAGTAAGCAAAACTCTGTAAAAATGGCAATTTTGGTCACTGTGAGGGTTTAAAAAGTGGTTATTCAACATGAGGCACGATCCAATTGACATTTTGAATCATTTTTGGTACAGTCCAAAAAATCGATTTTCGGATGAAAAACGATGACTCCGGACATGTCGAACGTTCCCAAAATGGTCTATAATGATGAAATTTTAACATTTAATCTTTTGACTCTAAATGACTGTTGGATGTGAATTATGACTTTTTCAACTAAAATAAGTGTGTTTAAAGTCATTTCTGTGACTGAAACGGGTCAAAATTGAAGTTTTTGAGTAAGCAAAACTCTGTAAAAATGGCCATTTTGGTCACTGTGAGGGTTTAAAAAGTGGTTATTCAACATGAGGCATGATCCAATTGACATTTTGAATCATTTTTGGTACAGTCCAAAAAATCGATTTTCGGATGAAAAACGATCACTCCGGACATGTCGAACGTTCCCAAAATGGTCTATAATGATGAAATTTTAACATTTAATCTTTTGACTCTAAATGACTGTTGGATGTGAATTATGACTTTTTCAACTAAAATAAGTGGGTTTAAAGTCATTTCTGTGCCTGAAACGGGTCAAAATAGAAGCTTTTGAGTAAGCAAAACTCTGTAAAAATGGCAATTTTGGTCACTGTGAGGGTTTAAAAAGTGGTTATTCAACATGAGGCATGATCCAATTGACATTTTGAATAATTTTTGGTACAGTCCAAAAAATCGATTTTCGGATGAAAAACGATGACTCCGGACATGTCGAACGTTCCCAAAATGGTCTATAATGATGAAATTTTAACATTTAAACTTCTGACTCTAAATGACTGTTGGATGTGAATTATGACTTTTTCAACTAAAATAAGTGTGTTTAAAGTCATTTCTGTGACTGAAACGGGTCAAAATTGAAGCTTTTGAGTAAGCAAAACTCTGTAAAAATGGCCATTTTGGTCACTGTGAGGGTTTAAAAAGTGGTTATTCAACATGAGGCATGATCCAATTGACATTTTGAATCATTTTTGGTACAGTCTAAAAAATTGATTTTCGGATGAAAAACGATGACTCCGGACATGTCGAACGTTCCCAAAATGGTCTATAATGATGAAATTTTAACATTTAATCTTTTGACACTAAATGACTGTTGGATGTGAATTATGACTTTTTCAACTAAAATAAGTGTGTTTAAAGTCATTTCTGTGACTGAAACTGGTCAAAATTGAAGCTTTTGAGTAAGAAAAACTCTGTAAAAATGGCCATTTGGGTCACTGTGAGGGTTTAAAAAGTGGTTATTCAACATGAGGCACGATCCAATTGACATTTTGAATCATTTTTGGTACAGTCCAAAAAATCAATTTTCGGATGAAAAACGATGACTCCGGACATGTCGAACGTTCCCAAAATGGTCTATAATGATGAAATTTTAACATTTAATCTTTTGACTCTAAATGACTGTTGGATGTGAATTATGACTTTTTCAACTAAAATAAGTGTTTTTAAAGTCATTTCTGTGCCTGAAACGGGTCAAAATTGAAGCTTTTGAGTAAGCAAAACTCTGTAAAAATGGCAATTTTGGTCACTGTGAGGGTTTAAAAAGTGGTTATTCAACATGAGGCATGATCCAATTGACATTTTGAATCATTTTTGGTACAGTCCAAAAAATCGATTTTCGGATGAAAAACGATGACTCCGGACATGTCGAACGTTCCCAAAATGGTCTATAATGATGAAATTTTAACATTTAATCTTTTGACTCTAAATGACTGTTGGATGTGAATTATGACTTTTTCAAATAAAATAAGTGTGTTTAAAGTCATTTCTGTGACTGAAACGGGTCAAAATTGAAGCTTTTGAGTAAGCAAAACTCTGTAAAAATGGCAATTTTGGTCACTGTGAGGGTTTAAAAAGTGGTTATTCAACATGAGGCATGATCCAATTGACATTTTGAATCATTTTTGGTACAGTCCAAAAAATCAATTTTCGGATGAAAAACGATGACTCCGGACATGTCGAACGTTCCCAAAATGGTCTATAATGATGAAATTTTAACATTTAATCTTTTGACTCTAAATGACTGTTGGATGTGAATTATGACTTTTTCAACTAAAATAAGTGTGTTTAAAGTAATTTTTGTGACTGAAACGGGTCAAAATTGAAGCTTTTGAGTAATCAAAACTCTGTAAAAATGGCAATTTTGGTCACTGTGAGGGTTTCAAAAGTGGTTATTCAACATGAGGCATGATCCAATTGACATTTTGAATCATTTTTGGTACAGTCCAAAAAATCGATTTTCGGATGAAAAACGATGACTCCGGACATGTCGAACGTTCCCAAAATGGTCTATAATGATGAAATTTTAACATTTAATCTTTTGACTCTAAATGACTGTTGGATGTGAATTATGACTTTTTCAACTAAAATAAGTGTGTTTAAAGTCATTTCTGTGACTGAAACGGGTCAAAATTGAAGCTTTTGAGTAAGCAAAACTCTGTAAAAATGGCCATTTTGGTCACTGTGAGGGTTTAAAAAGTGGTTATTCAACATGAGGCACGATCCAATTGACATTTTGAATCATTTTTGGTACAGTCCAAAAAATCAATTTTCGGATGAAAAACGATGACTCCGGACATGTCGAACGTTCCTAAAATGGTCTATAATGATGAAATTTTAACATTTAATCTTTTGACTCTAAATGACTGTTGGATGTGAATTATGACTTTTTCAACTAAAATAAGTGTGTTTAAAGTCATTTCTGTGCCTGAAACGGGTCAAAATTGAAGCTTTTGAGTAAGCAAAACTCTGTAAAAATGGCAATTTTGGTCACTGTGAGGGTTTAAAAAGTGGGTATTCAACATGAGGCATGATCCAATTGACATTTTGAATCATTTTTGGTACAGTCCAAAAAATCAATTTTCGGATGAAAAACGATGACTCCGGACATGTCGAACGTTCCCAAAATGGTCTACAATGATGAAATTTTAACATTTAATCTTTTGACTCTAAATGACTGTTGGATGTGAATTATGACTTTTTCAACTAAAATAAGTGTGTTTAAAGTAATTTTTGTGACTGAAACGGGTCAAAATTGAAGCTTTTGAGTAATCAAAACTCTGTAAAAATGGCCATTTTGGTCACTGTGAGGGTTTAAAAAGTGGTTATTCAACATGAGGCACGATCTAATTGACATTTTGAATCATTTTTGGTACAGTCCAAAAAATCGATTTTCGGATGAAAAACGATGACTCCGGACATGTCGAACGTTCCCAAAATGGTCTATAATGATGAAATTTTAACATTTAATCTTTTGACTCTAAATGACTGTCGGATGTGAATTATGACTTTTTCAACTAAAATAAGTGTGTTTAAAGTCATTTCTGTGCCTGAAACGGGTCAAAATTGAAGCTTTTGAGTAAGCAAAACTCTGTAAAAATGGCAATTTTGGTCACTGTGAGGGTTTAAAAAGTGGTTATTCAACATGAGGCATGATCCAATTGACATTTTGAATAATTTTTGGTACAGTCCAAAAAATCAATTTTCGGATAAAAAACGATGACTCCGGACATGTCGAACGTTCCCAAAATGGTCTATAATGATGAAATTTTAACATTTAATCTTTTGACTCTAAATGACTGTTGGATGTGAATTATGACTTTTTCAACTAAAATAAGTGTGTTTAAAGTCATTTCTGTGACTGAAACAGGTCAAAATTGAAGCTTTTGAGTAAGCAAAACTCTGTAAAAATGGCAATTTTGGTCACTGTGAGGGTTTAAAAAGTGGTTATTCAACATGAGGCATGATCCAATTGACATTTTGAATCATTTTTGGTACAGTCCAAAAAATCGATTTTCGGATGAAAAACAATGACTCCGGACATGTCGAACGTTCCCAAAATGGTCTATAATGATGAAATTTTAACATTTAATCTTTTGACTCTAAATGACTGTTGGATGTGAATTATGACTTTTTCAACTAAAATAAGTGTGTTTAAAGTCATTTCTGTGACTGAAACGGGTCAAAATTGAAGCTTTTGAGTAAGCAAAACTCTGTAAAAATGGCCATTTTGGTCACTGTGAGGGTTTAAAAAGTGGTTATTCAACATGAGGCACGATCCAATTGACATTTTGAATCATTTTTGGTACAGTCCAAAAAATCAATTTTCGGATGAAAAACGATGACTCCGGACATGTCGAACGTTCCCAAAATGGTCTATAATGATGAAATTTTAACATTTAATCTTTTGACTCTAAATGACTGTTGGATGTGAATTATGACTTTTTCAACTAAAATAAGTGTGTTTAAAGTCATTTCTGTGCCTGAAACGGGTCAAAATTGAAGCTTTTGAGTAAGCAAAACTCTGTAAAAATGGCAATTTTGGTCACTGTAAGGGTTTAAAAAGTGGTTATTCAACATGAGGCATGATCCAATTGACATTTTGAATCATTTTTGGTACAGTCCAAAAAATCAATTTTCGGATGAAAAACGATGACTCCGGACATGTCGAACGTTCCCAAAATGGTCTATAATGATGACATTTTAACATTTAATCTTTTGACTCTAAATGGCTGTTGGATGTGAATTATGACTTTTTCAACTAAAATAAGTGTGTTTAAAGTCATTTCTGTGCCTGAAACGGGTCAAAATTGAAGCTTTTAAGTAAGCAAAACTCTGTAAAAATGGCAATTTTGGTCACTGTGAGGGTTTAAAAAGTGGTTATTCAACATGAGGCATGATCCAATTGACATTTTGAATCATTTTTGGTACAGTCCAAAAAATCGATTTTCGGATGAAAAACGATGACTCCGGACATGTCGAACGTTCCCAAAATGGTCTATAATGATGAAATTTTAACATTTAATCTTTTGACTCTAAATGACTGTTGGATGTGATTTATGACTTTTTCAACTAAAATAAGTGTGTTTAAAGTCATTTCTGTGACTGAAACGGGTCAAAATTGTAGCTTTTGAGTAAGCAAAACTCTGTAAAAATGGCCATTTTGGTCACTGTGAGGGTTTAAAAAGTGGTTATTCAACATGAGGCACGATCCAATTGACATTTTGAATCATTTTTGGTACAGTCCAAAAAATCAATTTTCGGATGAAAAACGATGACTCCGGACATGTCGAACGTTCCCAAAATGGTCTATAATGATGAAATTTTAACATTTAATCTTTTGACTCTAAATGACTGTTGGATGTGAATTATGACTTTTTCAACTAAAATAAGTGTGTTTAAAGTCATTTCTGTGCCTGAAACGGGTCAAAATTGAAGCTTTTGAGTAAGCAAAACTCTGTAAAAATGGCAATTTTGGTCACTGTGAGGGTTTAAAAAGTGGTTATTCAACATGAGGCATGATCCAATTGACATTTTGAATCATTTTTGGTACAGTCCAAAAAATCGATTTTCGGATGAAAAACGATGACTCCGGACATGTCGAACGTTCCCAAAATGGTCTATAATGATGACATTTTAACATTTAATCTTTTGACTCTAAATGACTGTTGGATGTGAATTATGACTTTTTCAACTAAAATAAGTGTGTTTAAAGTCATTTCTGTGACTGAAACGGGTCAAAATTGAAGCTTTTGAGTAAGCAAAACTCTGTAAAAATGGCCATTTTAGTCACTGTGAGGGTTTAAAAAGTGGTTATTCAACATGAGGAACGATCCAATTGACATTTTGAATCATTTTTGGTACAGTCCAAAAAATCGATTTTCGGATGAAAAACGATGACTCCGGACATGTCGAACGTTCCCAAAATGGTCTATAATGATGAAATTTTAACATTTAATCTTTTGACTCTAAATGACTGTTGGGTGTGAATTATGACTTTTTCAACTAAAATAAGTGTGTTTAAAGTCATTTCTGTGAATGAAACAGGTCAAAATTGAAGCTTTTGAGTAAGCAAAACTCTGTAAAAATGGCAATTTTGGTCACTGTGAGGGTTTAAAAAGTGGTTATTCAACATGAGGCACGATCCAATTGACATTTTGAATCATTTTTGGTACAGTCCAAAAAATCGATTTTCGGATGAAAAACGATGACTCGAGGACATGTCGAACGTTCCCAAAATGGTCTATAATGATGAAATTTTAACATTTAATCTTTTGACTCTAAATGACTGTTGGATGTGAATTATGACTTTTTCAACTAAAATAATTGTGTTTAAAGTCATTTCTGTGACTGAAACCGGTCAAAATTGAAGCTTTTGAGTAAGCAAAACTCTGTAAAAATGGCAATTTTGGTCACTGTGAGGGTTTAAAAAGTGGTTATTCAACATGAGGCATGATCCAATTGACATTTTGAATCATTTTTGGTACAGTCTAAAAAATTGATTTTCGGATGAAAAACGATGACTCCGGACATGAGGAACATTCCCAAAATGGTCTATAATGATGAAATTTTAACATTTAATCTTTTGACTCTAAATGACTGTTGGATGTGAATTATGACTTTTTCAACTAAAATAAGTGTGTTTAAAGTAATTTTTGTGACTGAAACGGGTCAAAATTGAAGCTTTTGAGTAATCAAAACTCTGTAAAAATGGCAATTTTGGTCACTGTGAGGGTTTAAAAAGTGGTTATTCAACATGAGGCATGATCCAATTGACATTTTGAATCATTTTTGGTACAGTCCAAAAAATCGATTTTCGGATGAAAAACGATGACTCCGGACATGTCGAACGTTCCCAAAATGGTCTATAATGATGAAATTTTAACATTTAATCTTTTGACTCTAAATGACTGTTGGATGTGAATTATGACTTTTTCAACTAAAATAAGTGTGTTTAAAGTCATTTCTGTGACTGAAACTGGTCAAAATTGAAGCTTTTGAGTAAGAAAAACTCTGTAAAAATGGCCATTTGGGTCACTGTGAGGGTTTAAAAAGTGGTTATTCAACATGAGGCACGATCCAATTGACATTTTGAATCATTTTTGGTACAGTCCAAAAAATCAATTTTCGGATGAAAAACGATGACTCCGGACATGTCGAACGTTCCCAAAATGGTCTATAATGATGAAATTTTAACATTTAATCTTTTGACTCTAAATGACTGTTGGATGTGAATTATGACTTTTTCAACTAAAATAAGTGTTTTTAAAGTCATTTCTGTGCCTGAAACGGGTCAAAATTGAAGCTTTTGAGTAAGCAAAACTCTGTAAAAATGGCAATTTTGGTCACTGTGAGGGTTTAAAAAGTGGTTATTCAACATGAGGCATGATCCAATTGACATTTTGAATCATTTTTGGTACAGTCCAAAAAATCGATTTTCGGATGAAAAACGATGACTCCGGACATGTCGAACGTTCCCAAAATGGTCTATAATGATGAAATTTTAACATTTAATCTTTTGACTCTAAATGACTGTTGGATGTGAATTATGACTTTTTCAACTAAAATAAGTGTGTTTAAAGTAATTTTTGTGACTGAAACGGGTCAAAATTGAAGCTTTTGAGTAATCAAAACTCTGTAAAAATGGCAATTTTGGTCACTGTGATGGTTTAAAAAGTGGTTATTCAACATGAGGCATGATCCATGTGACATTTTGAATCATTTTTGGTACAGTCTAAAAAATTGATTTTCGGATGAAAAACGATGACTCCGGACATGTCGAACGTTCCCAAAATGGTCTATAATGATGAAATTTTAACATTTAATCTTTTGACTCTAAATGACTGTTGGATGTGAATTATGACTTTTTCAACTAAAATAAGTGGGTTTAAAGTCATTTCTGTGCCTGAAACGGGTCAAAATAGAAGCTTTTGAGTAAGCAAAACTCTGTAAAAATGGCAATTTTGGTCACTGTGAGGGTTTAAAAAGTGGTTATTCAACATGAGGCATGATCCAATTGACATTTTGAATAATTTTTGGTACAGTCCAAAAAATCGATTTTCGGATGAAAAACGATGACTCCGGACATGTCGAACGTTCCCAAAATGGTCTATAATGATGAAATTTTAACATTTAATCTTTTGACTCTAAATGACTGTTGGATGTGAATTATGACTTTTTCAACTAAAATAAGTGTGTTTAAAGTCATTTCTGTGACTGAAACTGGTCAAAATTGAAGCTTTTGAGTAAGAAAAACTCTGTAAAAATGGCCATTTGGGTCACTGTGAGGGTTTA